>NC_069501.1:862900049-862970049 GCF_027579735.1 Bombina bombina | reverse complement strand
CTAGCACACACTCAATAGCCAATATCTGTAATCTAGCACACACTCAATAGCCAATATCTGTAATCTAGCACACACTCAATAGCCAATATCTGTAATCTAGCACACACTCAATAGCCAATATCTGTAATCTAGCACACACTCAATGGCCAATATCTGTAATCTAGCACACACTCAATGGCCAATATCTGTAATCTAGCACACACTCAATAGCCAATATCTGTAATCTAGCACACACTCAATAGCCAATATCTGTAATCTAGCACACACTCAATGGCCAATATCTGTAATCTAGCACACACTCAATAGCCAATATCTGTAATCTAGCACACACTCAATGGCCAAAATTTGTAATCTAGCACACACTCAATGGCCAATATTTGTAATCTAGCACACACTCAATGGCCAATATCTGTAATCTAGCACACACTCAATGGCCAATATCTGTAATCTAGCACACACTCAATGGCCAATATCTGTAATCTAGCACACACTCAATGGCCAATATCTGTAATCTAGCACACACTCAATAGCCAATATCTGTAATCTAGCACACACTCAATAGCCAATATCTGTAATCTAGCACACACTCAATGGCCAATATCTGTAATCTAGCACACACTCAATGGCCAATATCTGTAATCTAGCACACACTCAATGGCCAATATTTGTAAGCTAGCACACATTCAATGGTGAATCATTTTTTAGCAAGCCTCAATTCAATGACCCACCATTTGTTAATCTAGCACACATTTAATAACAATCTCCCAAGTAACAGTCAACCATTTGTTAGGTGATACACTACATAATATTTATTTAAAAAAAAGAAAGAATGCATACCTTAAATTTAGGGGATAGGTAGTTTTTTAAAAACCAGAACTTCACAGGTGTTTTTGTATTACGAAGAACTGAAAGCATCATAATTCTAGAATAAAAGCAATAACACACAACACATTTTAAATTAATAAACCTGACCAGCATTAGTATTGGTATATACAAGTTTTTTTCTTGTAAATCAGTTTTTGCCCTATGTTTAAAAACTGTAAAGTGCTGATTGCCAGATGTATTCGAAATGCAAGAACCAACAAGAGTATTTAAGAGGCAGATACAATTTTGTAGGAGACAGAAACCCCCCAAAAAGATAGCAGCCTGTTGTAAAATTATAATAGTAATGGCTCTCTGAATCTGTCATACTCTGGCTTTTAAGGGACCTTTCCATCTAGTAACTGTCTTGATTATGTAGTACTGTATTTTATAGATGGACAAGAAAATACATATTATGTAATATACATTGCCATATTCTTACTTGTTTAATCATACTAAGATAAATTCACTGTCAATGTTAGCTCTGAGACTCCAGACTTGTTGGAGCTAACCAATTCACAGATGATTGACACTATAAACATTATTCCATAATAAGATTAGTATTATTCTTCATTCATTCTGCTGCAGCCCATTGATATACTGTTCTATAGACTGCAGGTAATGTGTACAATCTATGAGTATGTGTTCAATATCCCAAGCAGAAAATCTGACTCTAAATATTGTTTGTAGATTGCACTACCTATGATCTCCATGGCTTTCCGTAGCATATTTTATAGACTATTACCTATAGTTCTGTTAGGACAAAATGTCAAATGTTTACTTGTTTTGTTTTCTTATCTATTTGTACACAGATTCCTGAAAGTATTATAGTGATTTTATGCCTCATTATGACAGATATTACACTGTTGATCATCTGCAGTAACAAAAACAGCACTATATGACAGAAAAAAAAGATACCTGATGAAATACAGAAAACTTCAATGTTAGATACTCCAGAAAAACAAAACAAACATGAGGAATGGGAATTCAGAAGAAGACAGGTCATATACTGATCATTGTCATAAAGAGCTATTGTAAACGGGATAACAATGTTTATGGAAAAATCTAAAAATGAAGCAAGCACAGAAGAGCAGCCTTAAACCTAGATAACGAGTTTTGCGTTAGAGGCTATGCGGTGCTAATGAGCAGTTTTCCCTCACCGCTCACTTACCCTGCAGCACTGGTATTGCGAGTTTTCAGAAACCCGTCGTTAACAGGCAAGAAGTGAGCGTTGAGCAAAATTTTGCTCATTACCGCACTCCAATACTAGCACTGCTTAAGTCAGCGGTGAGCTGGTTGTACGTGCTTGCGCACGATTTCCCCATAGGAATCAACAGGAAGAGCCGGCTGAGAAAAAGTCTAACACCTGCAAAAAAGCAGCGCAAAACTCCTTAACGCAGCCCCATTGATTCCTATGGGAAAAAACATTGAACCCCGAGTCTAAACACCCCTAATCTTACACTTATTAACCCCTAATCTGCCGTCCCCGACACCTACATTATATTATTAACCCCTAATCAGCCACTCTGGACACCGCCGCCACCTACATAATACTTATGAACCCCTAATCTGCTGCCCCCAACATCACCGACACCTACATTATATTTATTAACCCCTAATCTGCCGCCCCCAACGTCGCCGCCACTATAATAAACATATTAACCCCTAAACCACCGCACTCCCACCTCGCAAACATTAGTTAAATATTATTAACCCCGAATCTGCTGGCCCTAACATCGCCGCCACCTACCTACATTTATTAACCCCTAATCTGCCGCCCCCAACGTCGCCGCCACTATATTAAAGTTATTAACCACTAAACCTAAGTCTAACACCCACTAACTTAATTATAATTTAAATAAATCTAAATAAATATTCCTATCATTAACTAAATAATTCCTATTTAAAACTAAATACTTACTGTACCTATAAAATAAACGCTAAGCTAGCTACAATATAACTAATAGTTACATTGTAGCTAGCTCAGGGTTTATTTTTATTTTACAGGCAAGTTTGTATTTATTTTAACTAGGTAGAATAGTTTTTACCTGTAAAAAAAAATACAAACAACCCCCCCAACAGTAAAACCCACCACCCACACAACCAACCCCCCCCCCCCAAATAAAATACTATCTAAAAAAAACTAAGCTCCCCATTGCCCTGAAAAGGGCATTTGGATGGGCATTGCCCTTAAAAGGGCAGTTAGCTCTTTTGCCGCCCAAACTCTAACCTAAAAATAAAACCCACCCAATACACCCTTAAAAACCCCCAACACTAAGCCCCTGAAGATAGACTTACTCTTCATCCAAGCCGGGCCGAAGTCCTCAACGAAGCCGGGAGAAGTCTTCATCCAAGCCGGGTGAAGTGGAATTAAGGTAGAAAAAATTGAGCTTGCATTCTATTGGGTGTTCAAATCAGCCAATAGAATGCAAGCTCAATCCTATTGGCTGATTGGATCAGCCAATAGGATTGAACTTCAATCCTATTGGCTGATTAAATTTTTCTACCTTAATTCCAATTGGCTGATAGAATTCTATCAGCCAATCGGAATCTAAGGGACGCCATCTTGGATGACGTCACTTAAAGGTACCTTCATTCAGTAAGAAGACTCCGGAAGAAGATGATGCTCCGTGTCAGATGTCTTGAAGATGGACCTGCTCCGTGCCGGATGGATGAAGATAGAAGATGCCGTCTGGATGAAGACTTCTGCCCGTCTGGAGGACCACTTCGCCTGGCTTGGATGAAGACTTCTCCCGGCTTTGTTGAGGACTTCAGCCTGGCCTGGATGAAGATGTCTCCCGGTAAGTCGATCTTCAGGGGGTTAGTGTTAGGTTTTTTAAGGGTGTATTGGGTAGGTTTTATTTTTAGGTTAGGGTTTGGGCAGCAAAAGAGCTAACTGCCCTTTTAAGAGCAATGCCCATCCCAATGCCCTTTTAAGGGCAATGGGGAGCTTAGGTTTTTTTTAGATAGTATTTTATTTGGGGGTTGGTTGTGTGGGTGGTGGGTTTTAATGTTGGGGGGGTTGTTTGTATTTTTTTTAAACAGGTAAAAGAGCTGATTACTTTGGGGCAGTGCCCCGCAAAAGGCCCTTTTAATGGCTAATGGTAGTTTAGTTTAGGCTAGGGTTTTTTTTTATTTTGGGGGGTCTTTTTTTATTTTAATAGGGCTATAAGATTAGGTGTAATTGGTTTAAATATCTTGTAATTTGTTTATTATTTTCTGTAATTTAGTGTTTTTTTTGTTGTTGTACTTTAGCTAATTTAATTTAATTTAGGTAATTGTATTTAATTTATTTAATTATAGTTCAGTGTTAGGTGTTAGTGTAACTTAGGTTAGGTTTTTTTTTACAGGTAAATTTGTATTTATTTTAACTAGGTAGTTAGTAAATAGTTAATAACTATTTAATAACTATTCTACCTAGTTAAAATAAATAGCGATATTAGGGCCGGCAGATTAGGGGTTAATAATATTTAACTAAAGTTTGCGAGGCGGGAGTGCGGCGGTTTAAGGGTTAATATATTTATTATAGTGGCGGCAACGTTGGGGCGGCAGATTAGGGGTTAAAATGTGTAGGTAGGTTGCGGTGACATTGGGGGCAGCAGATTAGGGGTTAAAAAATATAATGTAGGTGTCGGTGATGTTGGGGGCAGCAGATTAGGGGTTCATAACTATAATGTAGGTTGCGGCGGTGTCCGGAGCGGCAGATTAGGGGTTAAAATTTGTATTATAGTCTTTGCGATGCGGGAGGGCCTCGGTTTAGGGGTTAATAGGTAGTTTATGGGTGTTAGTGTACTTTTTAGCACTTTAGTTATGAGTTTTATGTTACGGCGTTGTACCATAAAACTCATAACTACTGACTTTTAAATGCGTTAAGGATCTTGACAGGGTAGGGTGTACCGCTCACTTTTTTGCCTCCCAGGACAGACTCGTAATACCAGCGCTATGGAAGTCCCATAGAAAAAAGACTTTACAAAGTTTACGTAAGTCGTTTTGCGGTAAGGCCAAAGAAGTGTGCGGTGACCCTAAACCTGCAAGACTAGTAATACCAGCGTGCGTAAAAAAGCAGCATTAGGACCTCTTAACGCTGCTTTTTTACCCTAACGCACAACTCATAATCTGGTCGTTAGCTTGCACAAAGAAACAATGCTACCATTTTAACTTATGAAGTGAACGCTTAAAAGCCAGGATTTTCACTTCTTTACACATTTGATTGAGAACATTTTTTTAATGCTTAAGTTTTTTTTGTTGCCATTGAATATCAGTAAACACAGCATTATTAAACCAGAGTGAACATTTTAGTCATACATTATAGCCTGATATCAAAAAGAAGTCACTAAGAAATGTTTGTTATATTTGATTTATGTGGCAATAAACTGACAGAAAATGTCAAAACTTCAGAGGACACTGTTATGCTCTACTGAATTTCAGTACATAGCATCTGTCAGAACCAATCACCCCATCTAAAATGCCCCAAAAGTGGGACAACAATGAAGTGTGTTCACACAGTGCGCCCTGAGGGTGATAACAGAATACAATACATTTGTATGTATGAAGTGTGAATACTTCTGAGAGAAGAGTGTCCTTGTATTAACACGGCAACAACATATAGTTAAGAGACAATGGTATTTTTGTATGAAGTCCATGTATAAGTGTTGTTTAACTAATCTGATTGCATATATAAACAATCATTCTTTACTTAAAACTGGTAATTGATATTACCAGTTTGGCATACAAATTGTATGTAACATAAGTAGGCAATATGGGCAATATGAAAATTATGTAACATAACTAGGCAATATGACAATGACGTAACATAACTAGGCAATACGACAATGACATAACATAACTAGGCAATATGACAATCATGTAACAGAACTAGGCAATACAGGCAATCATGTTACATAACTAGGCTATATGACAATTATGTAACATAACTAGGCAATATGACAATTATGTAACATAACTAGGCAATATGACAATTATGTAACCTAACTAGGCAATATGACAATCATGTAACATGACTAGGCAATATGACAATGACATAACATAACTAGGCGATATAACCATCATGTAACATGACTAGGCAATATGACAATGACATAACATAACTAGGCGATATAACCATCATGTAACATAACTAGGCAATATGGCAATTATGTAACATAACTAGGCAATATGACAATGACATTACATAACTAGGCAATATGACAATGATGTTACATAACTAGGCAATATGACAATAACATAACATAACTAAGAAATCAATCATTTAATATAACTAGGCAATATGACAATGATGTGACAGTGAAACGCGTCAGTGACGTTTATTTTGTAAATTGTTTTAATAGCATAACGGCATTTTAATAGTTGAATAATATAAGGGGGCTTAAATATCCAAAAAAATGATAATTTAAGACTTCTGCACATACCGACATGATAGTAGTATAGGCAGCAACCCGAATGATAGTAGTATATTCAGCACTTTAATTAAGGCATTATGACAATAGTGTAACATAACTAGGCAATATGTCAAACGTGTAACATAACTAGGCAATATGACTATCATGTAACATAACTAGGCAATACGACAATGACATAACATAACTAGGCAATATGACAATCATGTGACATAACTAAGCAATACGACAATGACGTAACATAACTAGGCAACATGACAATCATGTAGCATAACAAGGAAATACGACGAAGTAACATAACTAGGCAATAGGACAATAACGTAACATAACTAGCCAACACGACAATCATGTAACATAACTAGGCAATACGACAATGACGTAACATAACTAGGCAATATGACAATGAAGTAACAAATAGGCAATATGACAATCATGCAACATAACTAGGCAATACGACAATCATGCAACATAACTAGGCAATATAACAATGACGTAACATAACTAGGCAATATGACAATCAAATAACATAACTAGGAAATATGAGAAAAACGTAACATAACTAGGCTATATGACAATCATGTAAAATAATTAGGCAATATGACAATCGTGTACCATAACTAGGCAATATGACAATGACGTAACATAACTAGGCAATATGACAATCATGTAACATAACTAGGCAATATGACAATGGCGTAACATAACTAGGCAATATGACAATCATGTAACATAACTAGGCAATATGACAATGGCATAACATAACTAGGCAATATGGCGTGAAAGATGATTAAATTAAATAACATTTGACAATGTCCTTTTAAAGTGCAGATCAGAATTGGATATATAAGGTGCAATGCTGCGTTAAACGTGTAAAACTTTAGAAGCAGAGCTGAATGTGATTGGTTTTAGTTTATTTTAAAAAGTTCAGGATGTTGTAAGGTGCTTTATGCCTGATGAAACTGCGATTTTAGAAGCCGAGAAATGCGTTGCATACAGGGGGCTATATGTCTATGCCCCCTCCACTTATTGCTTGATGTTTGTAATGTGATTTTTAAATAAACCATTTTTAACAAAAGCTGCATCCTGGGGCCTACTGTTCTTGGAACTGGCATCCTGTTTTCCAGTCTGAAGCCAGGACAAGGGTTAGCTAATACACCCTGAGTTATCAGCCTACCAGCACATAAGGGTGCTATTGCTACATGTATGTACCCATTTGCATCTATGGATGTTTTCTTGCTGGTGGCATTTTTGATCTACACACGAGGCGCCCCTATGTTTTGTGTTTATTTCTAGTGTCTGATCTGGATTGATCTGAGAGGAGGAGAGCAGCCGTCCATCCTGTGCCTTCTGTTTGGATATCACACACATTTGTGGACAGTGCATAGCACTACCCCACATTTTTGGGACTTTTTATAACTCTACTATTATTATCAATTTTGTATCTGATTGCATTATATATGATATATTGATGATATATACCTAACTGTTATACCTTTACTACAGCTTGTTTATTGTACAAGCTTTAGTCCACTGTTCTGTTTTTGTCAGACCCCGCCCCCTCTCATTTCTGGTTGTATTTAGAACTGAAATCTTACCTTAGAAAGCGCTCGTACAAGTGGCCTGATGCTACTGAGAAGATATTTAAGACTTCCTGCTTTTCTTTTTCATCCGATCTTCCTGCACCTGTAAAACTTGACAAAACAGTTAATTTACTGTAAAAAAAAATTTCAGTAAGATTTGCAAATATGACTTTCTTGCTATATCATATTCCAGCTTGACTAGGAGCAACAGTCATTTGTATGTGTGACTTTCACTTGTAATTATGAAGGCAAATATGGGAATTTTCACATAACATAAATAAATGTGTCACCATCATGGAAAAAGCTGCAGGACTAAGTACCACATGCTGTCTAATGTAAACATATAGTATATTATAGTAGAGAAATGGAAAACATACACCTCTGAAGAGAATTCATTTTTTTATTCAACTATTACAACTGTTTAAATGAAACGGATATATTTAAAACATAAGAAGCAAATGTGTGAACCATATTTTGCTGTATTCCCTAGCTAAGTACATACGGTTTCAAATTCTAACTGAGAATATCTAAAATGAACTCATATAATTCTCTGTGTGCTCAACAACCTGCAAAATGATCTATTAACTTGAACATATGGAAAACTGTATATGATCTTAATCGTAAAAACAGGCTGGAGAAACACCACTGACTAAATGTATTTCACACTCAAATTTTAGCTACTTTAATGGACAATAAGTCTTATCTATATTCATCAGGAACTATTCCCTTAATTGCAAAATGTCTTCATACCAACCAAATGTTTCAAAAGCATTTTAGATGTTAAATTTATTTATTTTATGATCGTGAGAGTGCACGAGTCATCATGTGTGCAACATTCCCCTCCTGACCACTAGTAGGAGTCAAAAGACACACCAACGCAATAGAGCTTTAAATCCCTCCCACTTCCCATGATCCTTATTCATACATATAGCCAAGTAGATGAGAAAAAAAAAGAAAAGCAGGAAAGATGAAGCTGGGCATAGTACAAAACAAGTACTGCTGACGCAAAGAAAATGCAAGGCTTCTGGACTCCCCATCACAAAAGAAATTAATTTATCAGGTAAGCATAAATTTTGTTTTCTTTCATCAGATGGTAAGAATCCATAAGTCATTAGGTGTGGGAATCAATACCCACGCAGTGAAGTCCACAAGACCACTGTGAAACTTTGTATAGGTGTGTAAAGAAGACCAAGGGCGCGATCCGATATACGGCGTAGTGCCCGTAATTTCACCTCGCACATCGGGGTATTACATATACCCCGCCGGCAGTTCCTAAAGTGCCGTAAGTCTGATAAACTAGAGATGTCCAGAAATAAGCGTAAATACAAATTTCTGGAGTCGCTAGTGACTTACGGCACTTTAGAAACTGCCGGCGCCTAAGAAAAGTAAAGGAAATATTAAATTTCCCGTAAAAGTCTAACCTGCCTCCCAAAAATAAGCCCGACACGTAAAACCCCTATATCCGCAATCTCCCCTCTCACTACTACTAATAAATATATAAACCCCTAGACCGACAATCCCCCACAACGCAATAAGCCTAATTATTAACCCCTAAACCGCCATAGCCCACACCGCAAGTAATAACTAAATTATTAACCCCTAAACCGCCATAGCCCACACCGCAATAAACCTATTCTAGTATTAACCCCTAAACCGCCATAGCCCACATAGCCTATTAAATGTATTAACCCCTAATCTGCAGACGCCAACGTCGCCGCCACTATAATAAAGTTATTAACCCCTAAACCTAAGTCTAACCCTAACACCCCCTCAACTTAATTATTATTTAAATAAATCTAAATAATATTACTATTATTAACTAAAGTATTCCTATTTAAAACTAAATACTTACCTATAAAATAAACCCTAAGATAGCTACAATATAATTAATAATTACATTGTAGCTATTTTAGGATTTATTTTTATTTTACAGGCAACTTTGTATTTATTTTAACTAGGTACAATAGCTATTAAATAGTTATTAGCTATTTAATAGCTACCTAGTTAAAATAATTACAAATTTACCTGTAAAATAAACAATAACCTAAGTTACAATTACACCTACACTACACTATCATTAAATTAATTAAATAAATTAACTACAATTAGCTAAAATGAAATACAATTAAATAAACTATAGAAAAAAAACAACACATTAAATTACAGAAAATAAAAAAAAAATTATAAGAAGTTTAAACTAATTACACCTAATCTAAGCCCCCTAAAAAAATAAAAAAGGCCCCCAAAATAATAAAATGCCCTACCCTATACTAAATTACAAATAGCCCTTAAAAGGGCTTTTTGCGGGGCATTGCCCCAAAGTAATCAGCTCTTTTACCTGTAAAAAAAGAAAGACACCCCCCACACCCAACCTTACTCTAAAACCCACCCAATCCTCCCTTAAAAAAACCAAACACTACCCCATTGAAGATCACCCTACCTTGAGCCGTCTTCACCCAGCCGGGCAGAAGTCTTCATTCGATCCGGGCACAAGTGGTCCTCCAGCCGGGCAGAAGTCTTCATCCGATCCGGACAGAAGAGGTCCTCCATCCGGGAAGAAGTCTTCATCCAAGCGGCATCTTCTTCCATCCGACGAGGAGCGGCACCATCTTGAAGACATCCGATGCAGAGCATCCTTCCTGGCTGACGGACAAACGACGAATGAAGGTCCCTTTAAATAACGTCATCCAAGATGGCGTCCCTTGAATTCCGATTGGCTGATAGGATTCTATCAGCCAATCAGAATTAAGGTAGGAAAAATCTGTTCCAATCAGCCAATAGAATTGCATCAGCCAATCGGATTGATCTCGCATTCTATTGGCTGTTCCAATCAGCCAATATAATGCAAGCTCAATTCTATTGGCTGATTGGATCAGCCAATCGGATTGATCTCGCATTCTATTGGCTGTTCCAATCAGCCAATAGAATGTGAGCTCAATTCTATTGGCTGATTGGATCAGCCAATCAGATTGAACTTCAATTTTTCCTACCTTAATTCCGATTGGCTGATAGAATTCTATCAGCCAATCGGAATTCAAGGGACACGATCTTGGATGATGTCATTTAAAGGGACCTTCATTCGTCGTTAGTCCGTCAGCCAGGAAGGATGCTCCGCGTCGGATGTCTTCAAGATGGTGCCGCTCCTCGTCAGATGGAAGAAGATTGAAGATGCCGCTTGGTTGAATACTTCTTCCCGGATGGAGGACCTCTTCTGCTCGGATCGGATGAAGACTTCTGCCCGGCTGGAGGACCACTTGTGCCCGGATCGGATGAAGACTTCTGCCCGGCTGGAGGACCACTTGTGCCCGGATCAGATGAAGACTTCTGCCCGGCTGGGTGAAGACGGCTCAAGGTAGGGTGATCTTCAATGGGGTAGTGTTAGTTTTTTTAAGGGGGGATTGGGTGGGTTTTAGAGTAAGGTTGGGTGTGGGTGGTGGGTTTTCAATGTTGGGGGGGTGTATTTCTTTTTTTACAGGTAAAAGAGCTGATTACTTTGGGGCAATACCCAGCAAAAAGCCCTCTTAAGGGCTATTTGTAATTTACTATAGGGTAGGGCATTTTATTATTTCGGGGGGCTTTTTATTTTATTAGGGGGCTTAGATTAGGTGTAATTAGTTTAAACTTCTTGTAATTTTTTTTTTATTTTCTGTAATTTAGTGGGGTTTTTTGTGCTATAGTTTATTTTATTGTATTTCATTTTAGCTAATTGTAGTTAATTTATTTAATTAATTTAATGATAGTGTAGTGTTAGGTGTAATTGTAACTTAGGTTAGGGTTTATTTTACAGGTAAATATGTAATTATTTTAACTAGGTAGCTATTAAATAGTTAATAACTATTTAATAGCTATTGTACCTAGTTAAAATAAATACAAAGTTGCCTGTAAAATAAAAATAAATCCTAAAATAGCTAGAATGTAATTATTAATTATATTGTAGCTATCTTAGGGTTTATTTTATAGGTAAATATTTAGTTTTAAATAGGAATAATTTAGTTCATAATAGTAATATTATTTAGATTTATTAAAATAATATTTAAGTTAGGGGGGTGTTAGGGTTAGACTTAGGTTTAGGGGTTAATAACTTTATTATAGTGGTGGCGACGTTGGCCACGGCAGATTAGGGGTTAATACATTTAATAGGCTATGTGGGCTATGGCGGTTTAGGGGTTAATACTAGAATAGGTTTATTGCGGTGTGGGCTATGGCGGTTTAGGGGTTAATACAGTTTATTAGTTATTGCGGTGGGGGATTGCGGTTGACAGGTAGATAGACATTGCGCATGCGTTAGGTGTTAGTTTATTTTTGCAGGCATTTTAGGGAGTTACGGTGCTCCCATACTCAGCGCAAGGCCTGCTACGGCAGCATTTTATGGCGAGGTGAAAATGGAATAAGATTTCTCCATTTTCGCCACGTAAGGCCTTGCGCTGGATATTGGATACCGATTTACGACTCGGTCCCATGTTAGCCTATGGGAGTAAAAATTGCGAGCAACGGGTGAAATATACAGCCATAACTTGTATGTTATGCGCAAAATCTGGCGTCACCGGCTTTTGCGGGCGACGCTGCATATCGGATCGGGCCCCAAGTAGCTGCCTTACAAAGCTGATCAACAGAATCCTTTATGAATGACCCAAGAATTTGCAACTGCTCTAGCAGAATGAGCAGTAACGTGCTCAAGGGGAGTTTTCCCTGCAAACAAATAAGCCTTGTGAATTAAAGCTTTAAGGCAAGTTGCTAAAGTAACAGCTGGTGGGAGGCTAAGAAACAAAATGTACAAAAAGGGAAGAAGTCTGAAATATTTTGTAATTTCCACATAATATTTGAGAGCTCTCACAACATCCAAAATGTGGAGAAGATGCTTCTTAGAATTCTTGAGCTGGAGAAAACAAATGAACCACAATTTGCTGATTGATAGTATCTGTAGGTACTATCTTAAAAAGAAAAGAAAAAGCTAGTGCGAAGAAAAGCCTTATCCTGATGAAAAAAATATTTGCATGATAAAGCTCAAAGTTCAGAAACCCTTCTAGCTGAAGATATAGCTCAACATGAGGAGTTTGAAAAACCCTGAAAATAATATTAAAATTCCAAGGAGGAGGAACTGGACAAATAAATGCTTTAGTTCTAATCAGGACCTGAACAAAGACCTGAAAGTCAGGAATTTTAGCAATTTAAAAAAAACAACTAAAAACTTTATCTAGACCTTACTGCAGGAACTCAAGGACTAACATGCAAAAGATGTTTTCCAGGCCTTATGATAAATAGATTCAGTAACAGATTTCCTAGCCTAGATCAAGGTATCCATAACATTGTCTGAAAAAAACTTTCTGAGACAAAATTAAGCGGTTAATCTCCATGCCGTCAGATTCAGAGTTTTGAGATCTTGATAAATAAAAGGGCCTTGAGAGAGAAGAGAATTTCTTAGAGAAAGCCTCCAAGGCAGGCACGAGGACATCCAGATCTGAAAACCAGATTCTGCAAGGCCATGGCAGAGCAATCAGAATTGCTGAAACTTGTTCCTGTTTGATTTTGGTTATCACTCGGGATAGCTAGACAAACAGGAAAATCAGGTTGAACGACCAGGGAACCACTAGGGCATCTATGAGAGTCACTGAAGATCCCAAGACCAGGAACAATACAAAGGCAGTTTGTGATTCAAATAAGATGCCATCTGGATCTCCCGGTTGGGGGCGGAGTCAACAGGTGCTGCAGGTGATCCGGAACTAGTGAGAGCTTCTCCATCCACAACAAACGCAGTGCTCCTTGGCCAGTTAAGAGCTGACTGGACCGGAGTAAAGGGACTACTACAGTCAGTGTCACGGAAGATCCAAAGACAGCGTTGCTTTCTGGTTCAAGCAACTCCACCGGTGTTTTAAACTCCCCTGGTATTTTCACTCTGGGACCGGTGCTCCGAGGAGAAGAGGCAAGGAGGGGTTCTCTCAGCTGGACTTGGCAGATGCTGCTCTCTGCTTCCATACATGCTGACCAGAAAGGGGACGGGCAAATCCCGCTGCTCCAATTGGTTGGTGTATTAAACACTATTTGGAATAACAGGAAGGACGGCCGGCGCTGTATTCATGCGGTAAGCCCGCAAAGACCTCAGGAACTTGAGAGAGGCATACCCTAGACTGCGCGGACACAAGGAGTATAAGGTACAAGGCTAAGGCTTGTAAAATACTCATTAACTGATGCATGTAAGGAGGCCCAGGTTTGTGCACAAAGGGTTCTACATTTAAAATCATTCTCTGCTGTATATTGGGGGGAAGTCCAAAAGAGTTAAAGGAGCCTCACTACGTTCAATCTGAGGAACGTTTACCACCAAGTGACGCTTTGGTCTATGTGAATATCAACACCCTGAGAGTTGTGCTACAATACTTAACATACCAATTATTGTTAAAGAAGGTGGATTAACTTGGTGGACCACTTCACATTAACATTAGTATGGAAATTGCTCTGTAGTGTTAATACCTTAATTACTATCAAGAAGCTGAACTAACTTTAGGATCCCCACATACAAAGGATATATCTCGTGTTCCTTTCTTTCCTTGCTATACACATATATCAGACTTGGATTCTGCTCTGTGTGCCCTAGTTACTCAAGTCTGTACAACGGTCCATATCTGACATTTATATACCAAATTTCTGGTGTTAAGAATCTTACCAGGATAATTAAGAGCTTCATCTAGGAGCACACTATTAGAGCTCTATTGGGTATATGAAAAGGACCTTGCATTTAAGTAAATCTAATTGTGTCCTAAAGAACTTTAAGTTTATTACTGATATACTCAGAGAAGAACATAATTGTACAACTTTTTTCCCCTTTTCTCTTTTATATATTATAGGACATATATGTCATACTGTAAATGTGTCTCTGTATAAGAGGTTAACTAAAGATTACTCCATAACTATCTACTTAAATTGTTGTGGTCCTGGGAATTGGACATAACTCTATACTAAGATTATTTCTGTAGGCTGCTATAGGTCTAATCTTTTTTGTTTTGTTTTTGTATCGCCTGACCTCTACTCTGATGGAAATACTGACACTATAGAATGTATTACTTTATTCCTAATAGAGGAAATACTGAGTAACTACTGCCTAATAACTATTTAATGTCTTTAACCTCTACCTGGGTAATTTGAAACCATATGACCACGGCCCCATATCTGACACTGTAGTATTTGAACTCCAAGTTTTCTGACCCACACTTATAGGGTACTATTCATAGTACCACACTTCCCTTTCACCTAAACCTAGTTTAAAAACTTTGATTGATACTTTCCTATTAAAGATGGTTTAATTATTATAAGCATTAGCCTAGAATAGGTTGTTAAACACACATTTTACGAGACACAACTCACCCTATTGCATACAAGCTGCATTCTCCAATATAAGTGCGCTACCCCTCTTTTCTTTTTATACACTTTCACGTTTTTTTTTCTCTTTCTGCTGTATTTTCACATTAATTAGTAAGGGCTGTGTTCATGGAGAGATTTATATCTCAAGGAAAAAATTGTTCACCAAGTATGCCTCCTAAATTGAGGGGAGATAAAAAAGGCAATAAACAAATAGATGGGTGTCCAGATACCTCATAAGATAAAGGAGCCCCAAATGTACCTAATTATGACATGATTGAATTAGTGTCAGAAATATCTAAAATTATTACACCTCAGTTTGACCTACTTAAACAAGAAATCAAGCAAGAAATTAATGGGTTAATAAATGAAGTGAGACATTTCTCATCACGGTTAGTTGAAGCTGAAGCTAGCGTATCAGAATTAGAAGACAGGCTTAACCTGCAAGATCCTACTATAACATCCCACGTAAAATTAATATCTACATTACAAGCGAGAGTAGAGGATTTGGAGGATTGATCAAGGCGCAATAACCTTAGGGTTATTGGCCTCCCGGAAACACATGATTATCAGGATCTTATGCAATTTGCCTCCTCTAACCTTCCCCAATTCTTGAATATCCAGCAACTCCCCCAACCAGTTCATATTGAAAGGGTTCATAGAGTAGGCCCAATTTGTTCTAACGCAGATGGTAAGAGCAAACCTAGACCCATTATTATTAAGTTTTTAAACTTTCAGGACAAGGTATTATACCTTAGACACTATAGAAAATTTGACCCATTCTTAATTGATCAACACAAGATCATGCTGTTTCAAGATTTTTCAAACGAGACACTAGCTAAAAGGAGAGAGATGTCTCCTTTTTTTCTTAAACTTATGAAAGCCAATTTGAACATAAGACTAACATACCCAGTTAAACTTATTGTTCTAAGAGATGGAAAGACTATAATTTTTTTTCATTAAAAGGGAATTAAGACACAATGAGTTGGAGTTTAAAAGGAAAAAAAGAAATGTCATGTTTTTATGTTTATTTGTCCGTTGCATTTTTGGTTGGGCTTCTTCTTTTTCTCTCTTGCCTTTCCCTTTCTTCTCTCCTGCCCCCTTATAGTTTAATGGGAACTGAACCACTTAAATTTCATTCCTGGAACGTAGGGGGCATAACCTCCCCGATTAAAAATTATCATTAAACAGCTTGGGCGATACAAACCCGATATTTCAATGATCCAAGAAACTCACTTAAAAGATCTAGAGATTGCTAAACTTAAAATGAGGTGGTTTGGGGAGGTTATTGCCGCTTCTTATGATGGTAGGAAGAGAGGGGTGGCAATTCTTTTTAGTAAGCACTTAAACTATAAGATAGAGGCCTGTGAAATAGATTCTGGAGGACGACATTTGATTCTTGAGATATCAATAAAACGCAGTTTGTCTTGTGTAATATATACGGTCCAAATAATTTAAATTGTAAATTTTGGAATGATTTGTCAGTGCAACTGTCAAAATATGTTGGTCAAAATTTGATAATAGCTGATGACATGAATATAATATCCATGCCCAATCTTGATAGGTTAAGCCCAAGAACAACATTTAAGAAAGACAAGAAACAACGCATATTACAGAAATTCTGCTTTGAATTAGGGCTTCAGGACATATGGCGTATACAGAATCCAGATGCCAGAACGTATACATGTGTCTCAAAAGGCCATCAAGCATTTTCTAGATTGGACATGTTCTTGATATCAGATGCACTTACTGGAATGGACATGGTAGCTGATATTAAAGACATTACAATCTCAGACCATGCTATTATCTCCTTAGAATTCAATATTAGAACATTACAATCTTGTAATTCAAATAGTTTCCTTTTCCCTAAATACCTAGTTAACAATGTAAAATTCCAGAATTGGCTTAGGAATAAGTGGGGGGAATTTTGTAATTTCAGCTCCTTATACCTGGAAAATGTTGAATTGTTTTGGGAATCGGCTAAAGCAGTCTTGCGGGGAAACATTAGAGCATATTTATGTCAACTTAAAAAAAAACCGGCTTAGAGAAACCCAATTATCTAACAATGTCAAAAACACCTATAATGTTCATATAACTAACCAAACTGAAGTACTTTGGCGGAAATATATCAATGCCAAATCAGCCAGAGATGTTTTTCTAAAACAAAAAAAACACAATAGGATATAAAGCACTCAATGGAGGTCACGCAGGTAGATCTGCAAAATATTTAGCAAAGATCACTAAGACCACAAATAGGAACATCATTACTGCTATAAGGAATGATAAGGATAGATTTATAAATAATGTAGATATCGAAAAGTCCTTTAAGTTTTTTCAAGATCTGTATAAAGCAGACATGTTCAGATAAGAAAGATTTAATTTGGGGTAACATTTTGCTACCTAAACTTTCATCTGCTACCTTACAACCCCTATCTCTTTAAAGGAATGTTGTAGATAGAATACATGCAGCTAAACTGAATAAAGCACCAGGACCTGATTTTCTCCCTGCGGAGATCTACAGAATTTTGCAAGACCAAATTGCCCCCACACTCCACAAACTATTTAATTTCTATTACTCTGCCAATGCTAAGTATTCACCTTATTTTGCAGCTTCTAATATTTAATTAATTCTTAAGAAAAATAAAGATCCTGAATTGCCGAGTTCCTATAGACCAATTTCATTATTAAACTGTGATTACAAATTTCTAACCGCCATTTTTGCCAACAGGCTCAAACCACATCTTGATCAAATAATCCATGAGAATCAAGCTGGCTTTATGGTAGGTAGAAATCCAGTTAAGAATATGCGCAAGCTTATGTTAACATTAGACTTTTTTTTGGAATAAGTTTAAACATCTTAAAAGCAAAAACACAACAGATTTACCCATATTAACATCAGATGCAGAGAAAGCATTTGACTATATCAGCTGGGAACATCTTTTTTTTTTTTACTTTGGAGCAATTTGGCTTTGCAGGTCAGTTCACTGATTGTATTAGACTGATATATAGTAAGCCAATATCCTCAATTATTGTTAATGGTTCAACAACTGAGCGCTTTAGTTTACAAAGAGGAACTAGACAAGGTTGCCCAATCTCCCCGCTTCTTTTTAATCTCTCGATAGAACCTCTTGCGATTCTTCTCCGTCAGAATCTAAATGGTATTTTGGTAGGTTGGGAGAAATTTGTATTATCGCTCTATGCAGACGATCTACTTCTGTACCTCAGTAATCTTAGTGTGAGCCTCACAAAATTAATATCAGATATCCAGTTGTTCGGTGTGAACTCAGGATATAGGATTAATCTCTCCAAGTCAGAACTTTTATGGATCAATAAGATACCTTGTAATAAAATTAACCACCCGTTTAGAGAAACAACACAAATTACATATTTAGGAATAACTAAGTAATAATCCTCAAGACTGGTATAAATTAAATTTTCCAGAAGTATTTAAATTCTGTAAAAAGAAATTAGAAGACTGGATGCACCTACCTATCTCCTTATCAGCCAGGGCGATGTTAGTTAAAACTATCCTATTCCCTAAAATACTGTATCTACTTAAAAATATTCCAGTATTTTTATACCAATCTGATATTCGATCATTCAATAGTTTATGTGCTTGGTTTATTTGGAAAGGTACCAAATCGTGTATAGCAATAAGGCATTTAATGAACCCAAGATTAGCCGCTGGCTTAGCATTTCCCAACCTAAAACATTATAACTTAGCAGCATTAATAAAAGTAGCGTTAGACTAGATTACAGAAAAAGAATATACTTCCTTTCTGCAATGTAAATCTAACCTAATAGAACCCTTTGATTTAAAAGCAATTATACATTGCCCATTAACTAACTTACCATCTAATGTCTGTAACTTAGTAACTATTAAGAATATAATTAGGGCTTTGCAAGACTACTGTTTAGAATGTCATATACTTCCCTATGTATCTGAATTCCTTCCAATTAGGGGTAACCCGAATTTATACCAGGTTACTCTAATAGTATTTTTTATAGAATGGGAGAATAAAGGTCTGAAATGGATTAAACAATTTATTAGACCGGATTTATCTGTAGAATCCTTTTCTGATATCTGTTTTAAATTTGGTCTCTCATGGAGAGACTTTTATGCATATCTACAGATACAACACTATATTGGAACAAAAACAGAATTTATGCTTACCTGATAAATTTCTTTCTCTTGTGATGTATCGAGTCCACGGATTCATCCATACTTGTGGGATATTCTCCTTCCCAACAGGAAGTGGCAGAGAGAGCACCCACAGCAGAGCTGTCTATATAGCTCCTCCCTTAGCCCCACCCCCCAGTCATTTGACCGAAGGCTAGGAAGAAAAAGGAGAAACTATAGGGTGCAGTGGTGACTGAAGTTTTTTAAAGAAAAATATACTACCTGTCTTAAATAGACAGGGCGGGCCGGGGACTCGATACTCACAAGAGAAAGAAATTTATCAGGTAAGCATAAATTCTGTTTTCTCTTGTAAGATGTATTGACGGATTCATCCATACTTGTGGGATACCAATACCAAAGCTTTAGGACACGGATGAAGGGAGGGACAAGACAGGTACCTTAAACGGAAGGCACCACTGCTTGTAGAACCTTTCTCCCAAAAATAGCCTCTGAAGAAGCAAAAGTATTGAATTTGTAAAATTTGGAAAAAGTATGAAGCGAAGACCAAGTCGCCGCCTTACAAATCTGTTCAACAGAAGCCTCATTTTTAAAAGCCCATGTGGAAGCCACTGCTCTAGTAGAATGAGCAGTAATTCTTTCAGGAGGCTGCTGGCCAGCAGTCTCATAAGCCAAACTGATGATGCTTTTCAGCCAAAAGGAAAGAGAGGTAGCCGTAGCCTTTTGACCTTTCCGTTTACCTGAATAAACAACAAACAATGAAGATGTTTGACGAAAATCTTTAGTTGCTTGTAACTTTAAAGCACGAACCACATCAAGATTGTGCAACAGACATTCTTTCTTTGATGAAGGATTAGGACACAGTGAAGGAACAACAATCTCTTGATTGATATTCCTATTAGAAACAACCTTAGGAAGAAACCCAGTTTTGGTACGCAAAACCACCTTATCTGCATGGAAAACAAGGTAAGGTGAATCACACTTTAAAGCAGATAACTCAGAAACTCTTTTAGCCGAAGAGATAGCTACTAAAAACAAAACTTTCCAAGATAGAAGATTAATATCTATGGAATGCATAGGTTCAAACGGAACCCCTTGAAGAACTTTAAGAACTAAGTTTAGGCTCCATGGCGGAGCAACAGGTTTAAATAGAGGCTTGATCCTAACCAAGGCCTGACTAAAGGCTTGAACGTCTGGGACATCTGCCAGACGTTTGTGTAAAATAATAGACAAAGCCGATATTTGTCCTTTTAAGGAACTATCTGATAATCCCTTCTCCAATCCTTCTTGGAGAAAGGACAATATTCTAGGAATTGTAATCTTACTCCATGAGAAACCCTCGGAGTCACACCAATAAAAATATTTCCGCCAAATCTTATGATAGATCTTCCTGGTGAAAGGCTTTCTAGCTTGAAACAGGGTATCAATGACCAAACTCAGAGAAACCAAGCTTTGATAGAATCATGCGTTCAATCTACAAGCAGTCAGAGGCAGAGAAATTAGATTTGGATGCATGAATGGACCTTGGATTAGAAGGTCCTGCCTCATTGGTAGAGTCCACGGTGGAACCGATGACATGTCCACTAGGTCTGCATACCAAGTCTTGCGTGGCCATGCAGGTGCTATTAGAATCACTGAAGCTCTCTCCTGCTTGATTCTGGCAACCAGACGTGGGAGGAGAGGAAACGGTGGAAATACATAGGCCAGATTGAAGGACCAGGGCACTGCTAGAGCATCTATCAGTACCGCCTGGGGATCCCGGGACCTGGACCCGTAACGAGGAAGTTTGGCATTCTGACGGGACGCCATCAGATCCAATTCTGGTGTGCCCCATAGCTGGGCAAATACCTCCGGATGGAGCTCCCACTCCCCCGGATGAAAAGTCTGACGATTTAGGAAATCCGCCTCCCAGTTCTCTACTCCTGGGATATGGATTGCTGAGAGATGGCAAGAGTGATTGCCATCAGATTATTTTGGTTACCTCCATCATCGCTAGGGAACTCCGTGTTCCTCCTTGATGATTGATATAAGCTACAGTCGTGATGTTGTCCGACTGAAATCTGATTAATTTGGCCGAAGCAAGCTGGGGCCACGCCTGAAGCGCATTGAATATCGCTCTCAGTTCTAGAATGTTTATCGGGAGGAGAGTTTCCTCCTGAGACCATAAGCCCTGTGCTTTCAGGGAGTTCCAGACTGCACCCTAGCCTAACAGGCTGGCATCTGTCATTACTATGAGCCACTCTGGCCTGCGGAAACACATTCCCTGAGACAGGTGGTCCTGAGACAACCACCAGAGAAGAGAATTTCTGGTCTCCTGGTCCAGATGCAGTTGAGGAGATAAATCTGCATAATCCCCCTTCCACTGTTTGAGCATGCATAGTTGCAGTGGTCTGAGGTGTAGGCGGGCAAAAGGGACTATGTCCATTGCCGCTACCATGAGTCCGATTACCTCCATGCACTGAGCCACTGATGGCCGAGGAATGGAGTGAAGAGCTCGACAAGTGGTTAAGAGTTTTGATTTTCTGACCTCCGTCAGAAATATTTTCATTTCTACCGAGTCTATCAGAGTCCCTAGGAAGGAAACTCTTGTGAGAGGGAAGAGAGAACTCTTTTTTATGTTCACCTTCCACCCGTGAGATCTCAGATAAGCCAACACGATGTCCGTGTGAGACTTGGCTAGTTGGAAAGTCGACACCTGAATTAAGATGTCTTCTAGATAAGGCGCCACTGTTATGCCCCGCGGCCTTAGAACCGCCAAAAGGGACCCTAGCACATTTGTGAAAATTCTGGGAGCCGTGGCCAACCCGAAGTGAAGGGCCACAAACTGGTAATGCCTGTCCAGAAAGGCGAATCTGAGGAATTGATGATGATCTCTGTGAATAGGGATGTGTAGATACGCATCCTTTAAGTCCACAGTAGTCATATATTGACCCTCCTGGATCAGAGGTAGAATAGTCCGAATAGTCTCCATCTTGAATGATGGTACTCTGAGGAACTTGTTTAGAATTTTGAGATCCAAGATTGGTCTGAAAGTTCCCTCTTTTTTGAGAACCACAAACAGGTTTGAGTAAAACCCTAGCTCTTGTTCCGCTTTTGGAACTGGGCGGATCACTCCCATGATATGTAGGTCTTCTACACAGCATAAGAACGCCTCTCTCTTTGTCTGGTTTGCAGACAATTGAGAAGTGTGAAACCTCCCCCTTGGGGGAGAGTCTTTGAAGTACAGAAGATATCCCTGGGACACAATTTCTAAAGCCCAGGAATCGTGGACATCTCTTGCCCAAGCCTGAGCGAAGAGAGAGAGTCTGCCCCCTACTAGATCCGGTCCCAGATCGGGGGCTACCCCTTCATGCTGTCTTAGAGGCTGTCCTGTGATTTGTATGCTCTGTACCTAATGTTGGTTTAAAAAATAAAAGTTAAAAAATCAACAAATACGATGCCATAAAATCTACCACTAGCAGGCACCAACATCTCATGATTTGGATGAAAACTTCCTGACTCAAAGACCTTTCCCCTGGGTGAAGAGACTGGCTACCGAGAAAGTCTGCCTCCCAACTGTTCACACACAGAATGTGTATGGCATAAATCATGCAATCATGGCATTCTGCCCAACTGATGATGCAGGGCACTTCCCTCATCACTAAGAAAATGTGAGTTCCTCCCCGTTGATAGACATAAGCCACTGATGAGTTCCAGAATATGTATTCGTAATCTCGCTTCATGAGGAGACCAAACTTCCTGCACTCTCTAAGACCCCCAGACTGCAACCCAACCTAACAGGCTGTGAAGATTACTACCCCCACTGGCCAATGAAATGAGGCTCTCTGAACCAAGGACAGGCAAGTTTAAGAAATTGCTTAATAAATTAGTTTTGAAGCCCATAGAAATAAACTCCTGTGAAATGGTACTTTAACGATCAATGCATAAAAAAACTATAATGTAATTACACTTACTCCAAATCTGAAATAAGTAGCAGACTTTTTTTCTGACAAATTTTAAAATGTCCATTCTCATACCCCCTGTATAATGTGACAGACACCAGCCAATAAGAGACTTATAAGTATACACTGCAAACTCTTGCACATGCTCATTAGGAACTGGTGCCTCAGAACGTGTGCGTATAAAAATACCACAGGTGGAATATTATTTTTACCCCTTAATGACCAAAGCGTATCCTGTACGTTGCTGGTCGTTAATGGTTTTACAGCTCATAGTAGCGCTTGTGTCGCCACAAGCGTCAGGACCGAACTATTATCCTCCTATCATTCTCACCCTTACATACAAAACTCTCACCAACACTGCTCCCCTCTACCTATCCTCTCTAATAAACAAGTATACTCCAGCCGTCCACTAAGATCCAACAATGACCTGCTCCTTGCATCCGAAACTATCACCTCCTCTCATGCAGCACCTACCCTCTGGAGCACTCTCCCTCGTGCTGTCAGGCTTTGCCCTAATCTTTCTTCCTTTAAATGTTCCCTGAAGATTTTTCTGTTCAGGGAAGCCTACCACCCAACTCAATAATAAATTAATTTCACTTACCTAACATTTTCCTCATCTAACTCTGTATTAACTTCTTTTTCAATCTTGCAGTCCTAACCTCCTGTTTCTCAACCTCCTACCCTTCTAGATTGTTCCCACGGGAATAGAGCCCTCAATCCCTCCTGTATGTGTTTCTAAATTTTGTCCTGTATCTTACAAGTCTTGTATTGTTTTATTTAAATGAATTGTATCCATGGACAGCGCTGCGGAATATGTTGGCGCTTAATAAATAAAGTATAATAATAATATTATGATCTCCCTTACAAGTGGAGTGCAAAATATTGATTTTGCAAAAGCAATATTTGCACTCAAGTTAGAAAAAGCAGCACACACAAATGTGAGCTGGTATTACAATTTAGGTGCAATGCAAATGCGACCTTGAGTTCGCATTGCATGGAAGCTTTGTGCTCATGAGAGTGCGCTTTCCTAGGCTCCAATGGGAGCCTCGTTCTCATGCTGTCAGACACGGCACAGAACCTAGCGCAACGATGGGAAGCAGATTTAAATATATATGTATATGAATAATGTGTGTATATACACATAAATATATATGTATATATTCATATACTGTAAATTTATATTTACAGGAACACACAGTCCCCAAAGACCGCAATGTAAAGGCACTTTTCAGTGCTGCTTTTTCTAACACCCCACTTCCCCTCGCTTTAACCCCTCATAACTGCTTTATGTCTGGTTAACCTTTTGAGCGCTAATTACTACCGCAAGCTTGCGGTAGCAATAACCAGCCACTTGTAATGGCTGGTTATTTAAAGCAGACTTGTAAACAGGCGAATATGCCCATTTACGGGCCCGCGATTAATTAGTGCTACACTTGTAATCTAGCCCTTAGTGCAATTTGTATATTTTTTTAAAAGTTGTCATTAATATAACACAGAATGAGAAGCTTTTTAAAGAATAAAAGAAAATGAAAAATAATCAAAACATAAAGGCCAAAAAGGTCAAATGCAGATTCAAAGGTTTTATTATTTACTGCTATGGAATTCTAGAGTAACATAGTATATGAAGTTGAATGAAGACAAAAGTCAATCAAGTTTAACCTATACAGAGACTTTAATTAAACTTACATTAAAGGGACAGTCTAGTAAAAAATAAACTTTCATAATTCAGATAGAGAATGCAATTTGAAACAATTTTTCAATTTACTTTTATCACCAATTTTGCTTTGTTTTCTTGGTATTCTTAGTTGAAAGCTAAACCTAGGTGGTTCATATGCTAATTTCTAAGCCCTTGAATGCCGCCTCTTCTCTCAGGGCATTTTGACAGTTTTTCACCACTAGAGGGTGTTAGTTCATGTGTGTCATATAGATAACACTGTACTCACTCACATGGAGTTCAGGTGAGCCAGCTCTGATTGGCTAAAATGTATGTATGTCAAAAGAACTGAAATAAGGGGGCAGTTTGCAGAGGCTTAGATACAAGGTAATCACAGAGGTAAAAAACTTAAATTATGCTTACCTGATAATTTCCTTTTCTTCAGAGGAAAGAGTCCATAGCTGCATTTATTACTTTTGGGAAATAAGAACCTGGCCACCAGGAGGAGGCAAAGACACTCCAGCCAAAGGCTTAAATACTCCTCCCACTTCCCCTATCCCCCAGTCATTCTGCCGGGGAACAAGGAACAGTAGAAGAAATATCAGGGTGAAAAGGTGCCAGAAGGATAAAAATACAGACGCCCAACATAAAAAAACGGGTAGGGAGCTGTGGACTCTTTCCATCTGAAGAAATTTAAATTATCAGGTAAGCATAATTTAAGTTTTTCTTCATAAATGGAAAGAGTCCACAGCTGCATTCATTACTTTTGGGAAAACAATACCCAAGCTATAGAGGACAATGAATGCCAAGACGGGAGGGTACAAGAGGCGGACCATTCTGAAGGCACCAGGCCTGACACCACTACCCAACAAAACCCTGCTTCGTCCAAAGCCAAGAAACATTGAAAAAAAAGGCCCCAAGGACGCTGACCCTCAGATAGCCCGGAAGCCCAGCTAGAGCTCGCAAATAAGACACCGTCAGGAGACACCGTCACCCAGCAGTCGGTCCCCAACCACACACCCCTCACTAGTGAAGGGAACACCAGCCCAAGTGAAAAGACACTGGCAGACCAGAATTTTTATGTCACCACACGGTCAGGAATGCGGAAATGGAAGACAGATCGTAAGCACGCCCTGTCACAAGGTGAACCGTACAGTTAAAAAAAGTGCACCCAACCATAAGGTCTCGCCAATTCCAAATACCCTTATGTCCCAAATTAGGAGCCCAGTTAACACTACACATAAGCAGATTGAATCACATAACAAACATGATTACCCCCCTGTTCAATAACCTTCCTCAGGAGATATTAACCCTCAATTCCAAGATATTAAAGGAGCCTCACTGAGGCCCTATATATACACTTTATAAGTCCTGCAAGATGGCACCTTACAGGAAACAAATAAGTTACAGTACATTCTGATAAAGTAAAAATAAACTATCTTACCAGAATCTATGCCGTGGAACAGGAACACAGCTTTTCAAGTGTGACAGTTAGTAGCAGCGCCTTCGCCATGGACTTGAGAGAAGAAAGCAGACAGCGAAGTTCAAAAACGCTGATTGCTTGTGGAGTTGTTCATCCAGGCCCTCACTGAGAGACTGACAGGATTACTTAAAACTCCCGTCCCATGTCGAAGAGTACTACCCTCCATAAGAGACAAAAACAGACCTCTGACACTTCTCTGCCAACCTTCTGGGACGAAAGGCAAAGAATGACTGGGAGATGAGGGAAGTGGGAGGAGTATTTAAGCCTTTGGCTGGGGTGTCTTTGCCTCCTCCTGGTGGCCAGGTTCTTATTTCCCTAAAGTAATGAATGCAGCTGTGGACTCTTTCTATTTATGAAGAAAAACAGAATTTATGCTTACCTGATAAATTACTTTCTCCAACGGTGTGTCTGGTCCACGGCGTCATCCTTACTTGTGGGATATTCTCTTCCCCAACAGGAAATGGCAAAGAGCCCAGCAAAGCTGGTCACATGATCCCTCCTAGGCTCCGCCTACCCCAGTCATTCGACCGACGTACAGGAGGAAATATGCATAGGAGAAACCATATGATACCGTGGTGACTGTAGTTAGAGAAAATAATTCATCAGACCTGATTAAAAAAACCAGGGCGGGCCGTGGACCGGACACACCGTTGGAGAAAGTAATTTATCAGGTAAGCATAAATTCTGTTTTCTCCAACATAGGTGTGTCCGGTCCACGGCGTCATCCTTACTTGTGGGAACCAATACCAAAGCTTTAGGACACGGATGAAGGGAGGGAGCAAATCAGGTCACCTAAATGGAAGGCACCACGGCTTGCAAAACCTTTCTCCCAAAAATAGCCTCTGAAGAAGCAAAAGTATCAAATTTGTAAAATTTGGCAAAAGTGTGCAGTGAAGACCAAGTCGCTGCCTTACATATCTGGTCAACAGAAGCCTCGTTCTTGAAGGCCCATGTGGAAGCCACAGCCCTAGTGGAATGAGCTGTGATTCTTTCAGGAGGCTGCCGTCCGGCAGTCTCATAAGCCAATCGGATAATGCTTTTAAGCCAAAAAGAAAGAGAGGTAGAAGTTGCTTTTTGACCTCTCCTTTTACCAGAATAAACAACAAAAAAAGAAGATGTCTGTCTGAAATCTTTAGTAGCCTCTAAATAGAATTTTAGAGCACGGACTACGTCCAAATTGTGTAACAAACGTTCCTTCTTTGAAACTGGATTCGGACACAAAGAAGGTACAACAATCTCCTGGTTAATATTTTTGTTGGAAACAACTTTCGGAAGAAAACCAGGCTTAGTACGCAAAACCACCTTATCTGCATGGAACACCAGATAGGGCGGAGAACACTGCAGAGCAGATAACTCAGAAACTCTTCTAGCAGAAGAAATTGCAACCAAAAACAAAACTTTCCAAGATAATAACTTAATATCTACGGAATGTAAGGGTTCAAACGGAACCCCTTGAAGAACTGAAAGAACTAGATTAAGACTCCAGGGAGGAGTCAAAGGTCTGTAAACAGGCTTGATTCTAACCAGAGCCTGAACAAACGCTTGAACGTCTGGCACAGCTGCCAGCCTTTTGTGAAGTAAAACAGATAAAGCAGAAATCTGTCCCTTCAGAGAACTTGCAGATAATCCTTTCTCCAAACCTTCTTGTAGAAAGGATAGAATCTTAGGAATTTTTATCTTGTTCCATGGGAATCCTTTAGATTCACACCAACAGATATATTTTTTCCATATTTTATGGTAAATCTTTCTAGTTACAGGCTTTCTAGCCTGAATAAGAGTATCTATTACGGAATCTGAAAACCCACGCTTTGATAAAATCAAGCGTTCAATCTCCAAGCAGTCAGTTGGAGGGAAACCAGATTCGGATGTTCGAATGGACCTTGAACAAGAAGGTCCTGTCTCAAAGGTAGCTTCCATGGTGGAGCCGATGACATATTCACCAGGTCTGCATACCAAGTCCTGCGTGGCCACGCAGGAGCTATCAAGATCACCGAAGCCCTCTCCTGATTGATCCTGGCTACCAGCCTGGGAATGAGAGGAAACGGTGGGAATACATAAGCTAGGTTGAAGGTCCAAGGTGCTACTAGTGCATCCACTAGAGTCGCCTTGGGATCCCTGGATCTGGACCCGTAACAAGGAACCTTGAAGTTCTGACGAGAGGCCATCAGATCCATGTCTGGAATGCCCCATAATTGAGTTATTTGGGCAAAGATTTCCGGATGGAGTTCCCACTCCCCCGGATGGAAGGTCTGACAACTCAGAAAATCCGCTTCCCAATTTTCCACTCCTGGGATGTGGATTGCAGACAAGTGGCAGGAGTGATCCTCCGCCCATTGAATTATCTTGGTCACTTCCTCCATCGCCAGGGAACTCCTTGTTCCCCCCTGATGGTTGATATATGCAACAGTCGTCATGTTGTCTGATTGAAACCTTATGAATTTGGCCTTTGCTAGATGAGGCCAAGCTTTGAGAGCATTGAATATCGCTCTCAGTTCCAGAATGTTTATCAGGAGAAGAGATTCTTCCCGAGACCATAGACCCTGAGCTTTCAGGGGTTCCCAGACCGCGCCCCAGCCCACCAGACTGGCGTCGGTCGTGACAATGACCCACTCTGGTCTGCGGAAGCTCATTCCCTGTGACAGGTTGTCCAGGATCAGCCACCAACGGAGTGAATCTCTGGTCCTTTGATCTACTTGAATCGTCGGAGACAAGTCTGTATAATCCCCATTCCACTGTCTGAGCATGCACAGTTGTAATGGTCTTAGATGAATTCGTGCAAAAGGAACTATGTCCATTGCTGCAACCATCAATCCTATTACTTCCATGCACTGCGCTATGGAAGGATGAAGAACAGAATGAAGTACTTGACAAGAGCTTAGAAGTTTTGATTTTCTGACCTCTGTCAGAAAAATCCTCATTTCTAAGGAATCTATTATTGTTCCCAAGAAGGGAACTCTTGTTGACGGGGACAGAGAACTTTTTTCTATGTTCACTTTCCATCCGTGAGATCTGAGAAAGGCTAGAACGATGTCCGTATGAGCCTTTGCTTTTGACAGAGACGACGCTAGAATCAGGATGTCGTCCAAGTAAGGTACGACTGCAATGCCCCTTGGTCTTA
The DNA here is from genome assembly GCF_027579735.1 of Bombina bombina. NCBI lineage: Eukaryota > Metazoa > Chordata > Amphibia > Anura > Bombinatoridae > Bombina > Bombina bombina. The sequence goes on along the minus strand of NC_069501.1, from coordinate 862,940,507 downwards.
GAACTGCTAGAAGGGACCCTAGTACCTTTGTGAAAATTCTCGGAGCAGTGGCTAATCCGAATGGAAGTGCCACAAACTGGTAATGCTTGTCCAGAAAAGCGAACCTTAGGAACTGATGATGTTCCCTGTGGATAGGAATATGTAGGTACGCATCCTTTAAATCCACCGTGGTCATAAATTGACCTTCCTGGATGGTAGGAAGGATCGTTCGAATGGTTTCCATTTTGAACGATGGAACCCTGAGAAATTTGTTTAGGATCTTGAGATCTAAAATTGGTCTGAATGTTCCCTCTTTTTTGGGAACTATGAACAGGTTGGAGTAAAACCCCATCCCTTGTTCTCCTATTGGAACTGGATGAATTACTCCCATCTTTAACAGGTCTTCTACACAATGTAAGAATGCCTGTCTTTTTATTTGGTTTGAAGATAATTGAGACCTGTGGAACCTTCCCCTTGGGGGTAGTTCCTTGAATTCCAGGAGATAACCCTGAGACACTATTTCTAGTGCCCAAGGATCCTGAACATCTCTTGCCCAAGCCTGAGCAAAGAGAGAAAGTCTGCCCCCCACCAGATCCGGTCCCGGATCGGGGGCCATCCCTTCATGCTGTTTTGGTAGCAGTGGCAGGCTTCTTGGCCTGCTTACCCTTGTTCCAGCCTTGCACCGGTCTCCAGGCTGGTTTGGGTTGAGAAGTATTACCCTCTTGCTTAGAGGATGTAGAATTAGAGGCTGGTCCGTTTCTGCGAAAGGGACGAAAATTAGGCTTATTTTTAGCCTTAAAAGACCTATCCTGAGGAAGGGCGTGGCCCTTTCCCCCGGTGATGTCTGAAATAATCTCTTTCAAATCAGGACCAAACAGTGTTTTACCCTTGAAAGGGATGTTAAGCAATTTTGTCTTGGAAGACACATCCGCTGACCAAGACTTTAGCCAAAGCGCTCTGCGCGCCACAATAGCAAACCCTGAATTTTTCGCCGCTAATCTAGCTAATTGCAAAGCGGCATCTAAAATAAAAGAGTTAGCCAATTTAAGTGCTTGAACTCTGTCCATAACCTCCTCATATGAAGATTCTTTATTGAGCGACTTTTCTAGTTCTTCGAACCAGAAACACGCTGCCGTAGTGACAGGAACAATGCATGAAATTGGTTGTAGAAGGTAACCTTGCTGAACAAACATCTTTTTAAGCAAACCCTCTAATTTTTTATCCATAGGATCTTTGAAAGCACAACTATCTTCTATGGGAATAGTAGTGCGTTTGTTTAGAGTAGAGACCGCCCCCTCGACCTTGGGGACTGTCTGCCATAAGTCCTTTCTGGGGTCGACTATAGGAAATAATTTCTTAAATATAGGGGGAGGAACAAAAGGTATGCCGGGCCTTTCCCACTCCTTATTTACTATGTCCGCCACCCGCTTGGGTATAGGAAAAGCATCGGGGGGCACCAGAACCTCTAGGAACTTGTCCATCTTACATAATTTCTCTGGAATGACCAAATTGTCACAATCATCCAGAGTAGATAATACCTCCTTAAGCAGTGCGCGGAGATGTTCTAATTTAAATTTAAATGTTACAACATCAGGTTCAGCTTGTTGAGAAATTTTTCCTGAATCTGAAATTTCTCCCTCAGACAAAACCTCCCTCCTAGCCCCTTCAGAGTGGTGTGAGGGTATGTCAGAACCGTTATCAGCGTCCTCTTGCTCTACAGTGTTTAAAACAGAGCAATCGCGCTTTCTCTGATAAGTAGGCATTTTAGATAAAATGTTTGCAATAGAATTATCCATAACAGCCGTTAATTGTTGCATGGTAATAAGTATTGGCGCACTAGATGTACTAGGGGCCTCTTGTGTGGGCAAAACTGGTGTAGACACAGAAGGGGATGATGCAGTACCATGCTTACTCCCCTCATTTGAGGAATCATCTTGGGCAATATCATTATCTGTGGCATCATTGTCCCTACTTTTTTTGGACACTATGTCACAATCATCACATATATTTAAATGGGGAGAAACCTTGGCTTTCATACATATAGAACATCGCTTATCTGATGGTTCAGACATGTTAAACAGGCTTAAACTTGTCAACAAAGCACAAAAAACGTTTTAAAATAAAACCGTTACTGTCACTTTAAATTTTAAACTGAACACACTTTATTACTGAATATGTGAAAAAGTATGAAGGAATTCACCAAATTTTTACCACAGTGTCATAAAGCCTTAAAAGTATTGCACACCAAATTTGAAAGCTTTAACCCTTAAAATAACGGAACCGGAGCCGTTTTTACATTTAACCCCTATACAGTCCCAGGTATCTGCTTTGCTGAGACCCAACCAAGCCCAGAGGGGAATACGATACCAAATGACGCCTTCTATAAGCTTTTTCAGTGGTTCTTAGCTCCTCACACATGCATCTGCATGCCTTGCTCTCCAAAAACAACTGCGCATTAGTGGCGCGAAAATGAGGCTCTGCCTATGACTAGAAAGGCCCCCATCTGAAAAAGGTGTCCAATACAGTGCCTGCCGTTTTTCTTAAAACAATCCCCAAGATTATAATAACTATAAGAGTTATAATCTGCCAAATATGTTTAGTAAAGTAATCGTTTTAGCCCAGAAAAATGTCTACCAGTTTTATAAGCCCTTATGAAGCCCTTTATTCTTTTACTTAAACTAAGAAAATGGCTTACCGGTCCCCATAGGGAAAATGACAGCCTTCCAGCATTACAAAGTCTTGTTAGAAATGTGGCCAGTCATACCTCAAGCAGAAGAGTCTGCAAACTGTTTCCCCCAACTGAAGTTACTTCATCTCAACAGTCCTGTGTGGAAACAGCAATCGATTTTAGTAACGTTTGCTAAAATCATCTTCCTCTTACAAACAGAAATCTTCATCTCTTTTCTGTTTCAGAGTAAATAGTACATACCAGCACTATTTTAAAATAACAAACACTTGATTGAAGGATAAAAACTACATTTAAACACCAAAAAACTCTTAGCCATCTCCGTGGAGATGTTGCCTGTGCAACGGCAAAGAGAATGACTGGGGTAGGCGGAGCCTAGGAGGGATCATGTGACCAGCTTTGCTGGGCTCTTTGCCATTTCCTGTTGGGGAAGAGAATATCCCACAAGTAAGGATGACGCCGTGGACCGGACACACCTATGTTGGAGAAAGTGTATTTATATGACTGTGTTGGTTATGCAAAACTAGGAAGGATTATCAATCTTTTTAAACAACAACAATTCTGGTGTAGACTGTCTCTTTAAAGTGAATGTAAAGTTAACCCTATTTGTTCAGGGCATTGGGTAGAGTTTTAAAAATGAGGCAGAGTTTAAGTCATCAATTTTTTTATATTTCTTCATTTACTCACATTTTAACTTTTTAAAACTCCAACGATAAGCTCAGCGCTCCCGCATGCCATATTGTCAAATTGATTGACAGATGATGATTCTTAAAACAACTTAACCTTGTTCCCCCACATACCGCAATGTTTGTGCAAAGGGGTTGAACGCCAAGGTGGGGGGGAACAAGTATTAGTTGTTTAAGTATCGTCATCTGTCAATCAATTTGACAATATGGCGGGCGGGAGACTTGCGCTTATCGTCTGAGGTTTAAAAAGGTTAAAATGTGAGTAAATAAATAAATATAAAAAAAATTGATGACTTAAACTCTGCCTCAGTTTTAAAACTCTACTCAATGCCCTGAACAAATAGGGTTAACTTTACATTCACTTTAAAGGGACAGTCAAGTCCCAAAAAAACTTTCATGTTTCAAAGGGCATGTAATTTTAAACAACTTCCCAATTTACTTTTATCACCAATTTGCTTTGTTCTCTTGGTATTCTTAGTTGAAAGCTAAACCTAGGAAGGCTCATATGATAATTTCTAAGCCCTTGAAGGCCGCCTCTTGTCACATTTTTTTATTTGCTTTTCACAACAGGGGAGAGCTAGTTCATGTGAGCCATATAGATAACATTGTGATCACGCCCGTGGCTTGTGGCAGACACTTCAGTAATTGGCTAAAATGAAAGTCAATAGATAGATAGATAGATAGGAGGAAGAGGGCCCTGCTCCGGAGAGCTCATAGTCTACAGGTTGAGGGTGCAGAGACATACGGTTTGGGGTAGCTTGTCACATGTATTGTAGTTGCAGCAGTGAGTCAGGCAGTTCAATAATTATTTTGGTTAGGATGAGAGATGGAGAAGAGATGGTAAGCATCTCTGAATAGGTATGTTTTCACGGAGCGTCTGAAGCTATAGGTTGGAGACAATCTTATGGAGCGGTGTAGAGAGTTTTAGAGGAAAGGAGCAGCATGTGAGAAGTCTAGGAGTTGAGAGTGGGGTGTAGAGATAACAGGAGTAGAGAGACGTAGGTCAGAGGATGATCGAAGAGGACAGGATGGGGAATATTTGGAGATGAGGGAGGACATGTAGCTGGTAGTTTAACTGCTGAGTACTTTGTAAGTTAGGGTTAAAACTTTAAATTGTATTCTGGAGTGTATGGGGAGCCATTGTAGGGAGTGGCAGAGCGGAGCAGCTGATGTAGATCGGATGAACCTAGCTGAGCCTCTTTTAATAGATTGGAGGGAGGAGAGGTGGTGTTTTGGAAGGCCATTTAGAAGTAGATTGCAATAATCAATGCGTGACAAAATGAGGGAATTAATTAGTATTTTTGTAGTTTTTTGAGTAAGGAAGGAACAAATTCTGGAAATGTTGTGTAGGTGTGCAGGGCCGGATTTGGTAAGCTTGTATATGTGGGTTGAATGTGAGTTCTGAGTCAAGTGTGACCCCAAGACAGTGGACCTGGGGTGAGGTGTTGAGAATAGAGTCTCCGACTGTCAGAGAAATGTCAGGTGTTGGATGTCTTGAAGAGGGAGAAATAAGAAGCAGCTCAGTTTTGAACAGATTGAGTTGGAGGTAGTGTGAAGACATTCAAGAGGAAATTGCAGAGAGGCAGTTGGAAATCTGGTTAAGTAAAGAGGGAGAGATATCAGGAGAGGAAAGATAGATTTGGGTATCATCAGCATATACAGTACATGGTACTGGAAGCCAAAGGAGGCTATACGTTTTCCAAGGGAAGATGTATAGAGAGATAAAAGCAAGGGACCCAAGACAGAGCCTTGCGGTACTCCAACTGAGAGAGGTAAAGGATCAGAAGATATGTTAAAGGAAACTGAAAACGAGCGGTTTGAGAGATATTAGGCAAACCAGGAGAGGGCTGAATGAGTAAGGAGTAGTGGCCCTTTGCTTTAGCTGATATAAGGTTATTTGTTACTACAGTAAGAGCAGTTTCTGTTGAGTGTTTAGGGCGGAAACCAGATTGTAGTGGATAAAGTAAGGAGTTAGTTGTGAGAAATTGAGTTAGTCGATTATAGACTGTCGTTCCAATAATTTTGAAGCAAAGGGAAGTAATAAGACCAGTCAATAGTTAGAAGGGGTGGAGGGGTCAAGCGAGGGCTTTTTTAGGATTAGTTAAATAGAGGAGTTAGGGTAGGGGTTAGTGAAGCAGAGAGAGAGGGAAGAAGTTGTGAAGGAATAGGATCAAGTGGGCAGGTTGTGAAATGAGCTGAAGATAGTAGTACAAAAACTTCTTCCTCTGTTAGAGGAGGGAAGTAGCATAGGGTTTTGTTAATAGAAGGGGTGGGTAGGAGTGCTGGGTTTGAGTGGTGTGAGGTGTAGATATATTTTCTAATAGTGTCAATTATATTTTTGAGGTGATCAGAAATAATCTGAGCAGTGAGGTTGGTAGTGGGCGGGGGTGCAGGTGGACGTAGAAGGGAGTTAAAGGTTGAGAACAGCTTTCTGGGGTTGGATGTGTGAGATGACACAAGGGAGGAGAAATATACTTGTTTAGCCAGGCTGAGTGCAGAGTTAAAGGATTTAAAGATTAATTTATAATGCCGGAAATCAGCACAGGTGCGTGATTTCCTCCACCGCCGTTCAGCAGCCCGTGAACATTGCTGAAGATATCGGATATGTTTTGTGTGCCATGGTTGTTGTCGAGTGATTGATGTACGGTGAACAGTGGAGGATGCAGCTTTGTCAAGTTTTGATTTTAGTGCCAAATTATACTGTAGGGCCACAAGGTTTGGGCAAGAGAGGGATGAAATGTTGGAGAGCAAAGGATTCAGTTGAGTGGAAAAGTCTGTGAGATTCAAGTCATTAAAATTCCTGTAAGGAAGCAGTTTTTTGGGGGCTTGCAAAGATGCAGCAGGTAGAGTAAGAGAAAGTTAGTAGATGGTGGTCAGAGAGAGGAAAGGGGAAGTTGGAAACGGCACAGAGATTAGTGAAGACCGGGTCTACGGAGTTGCCTTCACAGTGGGTTGGAGATGTTGTCCACTGGGACAGGCCAAAAGAGGTCCCAGTGGACAACATCTCCAACCCACTGTGATGGATAACAGCAACACGAAGAACTACAGGGGAGAAGAAACGGATAGCATGAACTTCAAAAGATGAGAAGGAAAGAGAGGGGGGGTGAAGGAATGCAGTGAAAGATACAGTGTGGAGACACGGGAATTTCTCTAGTTCAGATGCCCTCAAAACCTGCCCTGCTAGGGAGGCCTGAGGACAGGTTTTAAAACCAGTGTAATAGTCTTAATGTGTGACCTTTTTTCAACAAAATTGCCTTATATTTTATGTTTATGGGCCTTGAAAATATATATTTTTTATAGTAATCATATCACATTTCAAATGTCTTTTATCTAGAGAAAACATACCCAATTTGGTTAACCTCTCCCCATAGTTTAAATCTTCCATTCCCCATTATTAGTTTTGCTTCCCTTCTCTGACCTTTTTCTAATTTTGCAATGTCCTTTACAAAATTGGTCTACATAACTGCACAATTGAGGACTTACTATGAATTTATATAGTGACGGAATTATGCTTTCTTCCCTGGCATCTATGCATCTTATAATACACAGTATTATCTTATTTGCCTTAGAAGCCACTGCCATGCTTTGCGCACATATTTTTAGCTTGTTATCTATAAGTATGCCTAAATCATGTTCCTCTTCTGTTTTGATAAGTCTTGTGCCATTTTAAAATTCATCAGTACTATCGGTTTCTATTTAACAACCCATTCTTCCAATTTATATAACCTCTTGCAATTACATCCTGCTCTGGCCTATTCACCTTACTTAACTGCATCATCTGCAAAAATGCTGCTATTTAATACTTACTCCAAGCCATATATGAAAATATTAACCCCACAGATTACTTTTGTATAATCTAAGTATGATCCATTTACTACAACTCATTGCTCCTTGTCTTTAATCCAACTATTTATCCATGAGCTAACGTTATCAGCCATTCCCAGTCAGTGGCGTCACTAGGCTTGGTATCACCTGGTGTGGTAACTCATGGTGTCACCCCCCCCCCCAGTACGTAAATATTCCAAAGACTAATAAATCCCTTTTTTTGTTTAAATCTGCTGCAGAATTAAAGGACAAATGTTTGTAGGGACACTGCATTCTAAAAGAACAGGATATGCGTGGCACGATCTAACAAAACATGAGACCTCTTTCTGTAACTGTCATAGCTCAGGTTGCTACACAGTTGTCTTTATTGGAGGTACATATGGGAGAGGGAGTGTTTTACCATTGCAAGCTATAAACAGTGGCATGGAATAAGGTATAGATAACTGCCTTATCTTTAAATATAGAACATATAGATTTCTTTAACCATATCAAATCATTGGCAGTTTTGTTATAACTATAATAACTGGTGGATCTGCATAACATAGCAAGCAATGGGAACTGAGAAGCATCTACAGGGATGAGATAAAAATAACTTTTATTTGTAAATTAACTGCACTCAATTGAAGATTTGGACCTAAAGCAGGTAAACAAAAAACACTATTCTAAACTAAATGAAATTACCCCTGTGTCTAACAAATCTAATTCAATTAATACCATGTCTTCTAAGTCATGCAGAGGGTTAAATACTAAACACTGTTAAAATAAGTAGCAGTATATTTACAGATTTATTGACATAGTATACAAGTGTCAGAACACTTTCCCCAGTTTATCATATAATAACAAAGAGCTAAGAAAATGAGCAGAAAAAATATGTAGCAAAACATTTATGTCACAGTTTAGGATCAGCTCTCCAGCAAACCTACAAAAACTGACAGATTATTACTAAAAAAGATCAGTTCCAAATAAACTTGAACTTTCAGTGCTTAATTTTACCTCAGCAATCCTAGCGACTTCTCTCTGCCATCATTTTCCCCTATGTAGATCACTTCAGCCACTCCTCCAAGCCCTAATATCATTCTATGCAATATTACAGCTACTTCTAGATTCTCACTCTTATCTTAAAGTGTCACATGTAAAGCATCTGACTGGGGAGCAGCTGTCTCCTATGTGCCCAGCCCCCAGCCCTTATTTTACCACTTATCTTAGACTGAATGGCAACTGAACTTTCTGACAGGTTCTAACATGCCTTAGTGAGTCACTTCAATATCAGTTATAAAACACACATTACATTTATAAGTGAAAAATAATTATTTAAAAAGTACTAGAAACTGATCTTGTTAACTTCGCACTCAGCTCACCACAGTCTTGTTCCTGCACTGCACTTCCCGCTCTCTGCCTGAAATCTGCCTCTCTCTCCTCCCGTACCTTCCCCTCTCATCAGATTCCTTGTGCTGGATGGGACAATACAGAATGTGACTAGCCCAGAGAGAGGGGGAGGGAGAATAGAGGGCGGGGGGCAGGCAAAGTAATTCAGGAGTCACATAATTTTTAAATGTTTTTCTAAAAAAATACAAAGTAATAACAATAATATTATTATTATAATGCAGCAGCTGCTGTGGGAGTGGTTTTGCTTTCGCTAAGCCTGCTAGGTTGAGAGGAGGCACACAGTCAGGGTGCATCTACAAAAAATTTTAAAACTTTTTGACTGTAAATAAATGGCGCCGATGCAGTTTTGTTCTGTGCATATTTTTAAATGGAATGTGTGCTCTCTTGAGAACAGGTGCTAGCCGGCCCTGACTGCAGGAGCCATTGAATAAACAGTTGTCTGTTTAAAAAACCCAAAAAAAACACGGACAGTTTTTTTCTACAAATTTTTCAAGACAGCTGGTGTCACCCCCTGGAAAGTATCACTCTAGTGCGGTCCGCACCCCCTGCACCCCCCGAGTGATGCCACTGTTCCCAGTCCCTTCATTTTGTACAATAATCCTTGAACAATCCTTGAAATATCCAAGTATATAATAACAACTGATTCACCTTTATCTATATAGTTAAATTCTTCCTCATAGAATCTAATTAGAACTATTTCTCATAAAACCATCCCAATTTGAACTAATAATCTTGTTTTCACAAATATACTCTTGAATATAATCCCTTATAATGTCTTCTAGTATCTTCCCCACTTCCAATATCAGGCTTGCCTGTTTATAGCTTCCTGAATTATCCCTGCTACCTTTTTTTTTAAAACAAGTGGCACCACATCAGCTTTAAGACAGTCATGGGGTACTATAACTGAGGGTAATGAATCTTGAAACATTAGGAGTAGAGGTTTGGCTATAACAGTGCTAAATTATTTTAGATCTATTGGGTGTAATCTATCTGGACCTGGAGTTTTATTTACCTTGATATTATCAAGGTTTCTTTTCCTGATATCAATTAGAGATAACCCAGTTATTGGTATTGGCTTGTATGTTCTAGCCTTTTCAATGACTCTCCCACTGGTTCCTCTCTTGTGTTTACTTAAGAAAAACATAATTTATGTAAGAACTTACCTGATAAATTCATTTCTTTCATATTAGCAAGAGTCCATGAGCTAGTGACGTATGGGATATACATTCCTACCAGGAGGGGCAAAGTTTCCCAAACCTTAAAATGCCTATAAATACACCCCTCACCACACCCACAATTCAGTTTAACGAATAGCCAAGAAGTGGGGTGATAAGAAAAGAGCGAAAGCATCAAAAAAATAAGGAATTGGAATAATTGTGCTTTATACAAAAAAATTATAACCACCACAAAAAAGGGTGGGTCTCATGGACTCTTGCTAATATGAAAGAAATGAATTTATCAGGTAAGTTCTTACATAAATTATGTTTTCTTTCATGTAATTAGCAAGAGTCCATGAGCTAGTGACGTATGGGATATAAATACCCAAGATGTGGAACTTCCACGCAAGAGTCACTAGAGAGGGAGGGATAAAATAAAGACAGCCAATTCCGCTGAAAAATTAATCCACTACCCAAATCAAAAGTTTCAATTTTAATAATGAAAAAAACTGAAATTATAAGCAGAAGAATCAAACTGAAACAGCTGCCTGAAGTACTATTCTACCAAAAACTGCTTCTAAAGAAGAGAAAACATCAAAATGGTAGAATTTAGTAAAAGTATGCAAAGAAGACCAAGTCATTGCTTTGCAAATTGATCAACAGAAGCTTAATTCTTAAAAAGCCCAGGAAGTAGAAACTGACCTAGTAGAATGAGCCGTAATCCTCTGAGACGGGGAATAATCCGACTCCAAATAAGCATGATGAATCAAAAGCTTAACCAAGATGCCAAAGAAATGGCAGAAGCCTTCTGACCTTCCTAAAACCAGAAAAGATAACAAATAGACTAGAAGTCTGTCTGAAATCTGAGTAGCTTCAACATAATATTTCAAAAACTCTTACCACATCCTAAAGAATGTAAGAATCTTACCAAAGAATTCTTAGGATTAGGACACAAGGAAAAGACAATAATTCCTCCACTAATGTTGTTAGAATTCACAACTTAGGTGAAAATTGAAATGAGGACAGCAAAAAAACACCTTATCCTGATGAAAAATCAGAACAAGGAGATTCACAAGAAAGAACAGATAATTCAAAAACTGTTCTGACTGAAGAGATGTCCAAAAAGAACAATACTTTCCATGAAAGTAATGAATGTCCAGAGCAAGCATATGCTCAAAATAGAAGAGCCTGAAAAACCTTCAGAACCCAATTAAGACTCCAAGGAGGAGAAATTATCTTAATGACAGGTTTGATACGAATCAAAACCTGAAAAAAATGATGAACATCAGGAAGTAACACTGCCTTATCCTGATGAAAAATCAGAAAAAGGATATTCACAAAAAAGAGCAGTTAAATCAAAAACTCTTCGAGTAGAAGAAATAACCAAAAGGAACAATACTTTTCCAAGAAAGTAATTTAACGTTCAGAAAATGCATAGTTTCAAACGGAGGAGCCTTTAAAGCCCTCAGCACCAAATTGAGACTCCAAAGAGGAGAGATTGAATTAATGACAGGCTTGATATGGACCAAAGCCTGTACAACACAATGAATATCAGGATGATTAGCAATCTTTCTGTGAAAAAAGAACAGAAAGAGTAGAGATTTGTCCTAACAAAGAATTGAAGACAAAACCTTATCCAAACCAACCTGAAAAAATAATAAAATTCTATGAATTTTAAAAGAATGCCAAGAAAAGTAGGTCTTCCAGACTCAATATAAATCTTTCTAGAGACAGATTTATGAGCCTGAAACATAGTATTAATCAATGAGTCAGAAAAACCTCTATGACTAAAAACCAAGCGTTCAATCTCCATCCCTTCAAATGTAATGATTTGAGATCCTGATGGAAAAAATGGCCTTGAGAAAGAAAAGGTCTGGTTTAAACGGAGGTGTCCAACGTTGGCAACTGGTCATCCGAATGAGATTCGTATACCAAAACCTGAGAGGCCATGCTGGAGCTACCAGCATAACAAACAAATACTCCATAAGAATTTTGGAAGAAGAACTAGAGGCGAAAAGAAATAGGCAAAAAGATAATTCCAAAGAAATGTCAATGCATACACTACTTCCGCCTGCAGATTTCCGTACCTTAATAGGCCCCTGGGAAGTTCTTTATTCAGATGAGATGAAAAACATATCTGGTTAAGAGAGACCATTCTCCCGGAAGAAAAGCTTGATTAACAGAGATAATCCGCTTCCCAAATATCTATACCTGGGAAAAAACCCACAGAATTTAGATAGGAGCTGGATTTAGCCCAAGCTAATATCCGAGACACTTCTGTCACAGCCTAAGGACTGATAGTCCTACTCTGATGATTGACATACACCATAGTAGTGATATTGTCTGAAAAACATTAAACGTCTCTTCTTCAAAAAGAAACTAACTGAAAAACTCTGAGAAAGCACAGAGTTCTAAAATATCAAATGGTAATCTCGCCTCCTGAGATTTCCAAACCCCTTGTGCTGACAGAGATCCTCAGACAGCCTCCCAACCAAAAAGACTCACATCTGTAGAGATCATGATCCAGGTTGAAAGAAACAAAGAGACCTGTAGAACTAAATGATGGTGATCTTAACCACCAAACAAGAGAGATAAGTATTAGGATTCAAAGATTTAAAATGTGAAATCCTAGAAACCCTGCACCATAATTCAGCATAAAAGACTGGAAAGGTTCTTTCTATTGAAAATGAGCAAAGGGAATTAAATCCAATGCTGTGGCCATAAGACCTAAAACTTCTATGCATATATAGCAACTGAAGGAAATAATAGAGACTAAAGGTACCGACAAACGGAACACAATAAAATTGTCCCTTGTCTGATAGAGACAAAGACAGTGACACAAACTATCTGGAAACCAAAAAAAGGTGACCCTTGTGTAAGGAATCAAGAGCTTTTGAAAAAAAGATCCTCTAACTATGTCCTGAAGAGCAAAGTGAATCATATGAGATTCCGCATCCTCAGAAAATAATCTGAATGAAAACAGAAAAATGAAAATATTCATTTATTGTATCTAATGAAAACAAATAATGCTATCACTGACCAAAAAAAGGCAGAATAGTTTGAATAAAACTCCAAAACCCAGTTCCTAAAAATGGAACTGGAAGAAATACCCCAGAAGATTCCAGGTCTGAGCAGCGCTTGAACCCCATGGGTGCCCAGCCATGCTTCAACAGTACCCAAAATATACAGGACCGAAACACACTTAAAGAAAGTGTTAGCCTTACTGGAATAAAATCAAAGAAATTTGGACCGAATAGAACGAAATACATTTCAAAGAAGTCTTAACCTGCCCCTTGCCAGCCAAGCTGGAATACGGCACGTACATCGCAATTTTAGGGAGCTGATTTCGAACTGAAAAATTTCCAATAAAAACATGTTACTTGGGAAAGAATTCAGGAATTCGTTCCTTAAGAACAACCAAACTAGTATAAGCTTAAAGTTTTAGCCTTAGAACTCAATTTTGAAGCCCAGAGTAACAGTTAAGAATTGAATCTAATTATAAAACAAATAATTGATTATCTTAGAACAAAAGAAATATGGATTTTTAAAAATCACAAAATTCTTCTAGCTAAAATAGCTAAAGACATAGATTAACCCTCATTTGCGAAAATATTCAATAAAATGAAGACACAAATGAAATTATTAGCATGATAGTCCAGTTAAAGGACCAGTCAATACAGTGGACTTGCATAATCAAAAAATGCAAAACAACAAGACAAATGCAACAGCACCTAGTCTAGTAAATGTTGTCCCTTAACAATGCTAAAATAAATCATAATCTGATACTTGATCTTAAAGTAAACAGAGTGAGAAGGGGGGGTATATCCCAGCGCCAACCAAACCTTATATGCCTGAGGAAGTGGTACCTAGCTACCACTAAGTGAAAACAGAAATGTGAAAGGTGTACTCAGGCGCCAACAATACTGAGGCTAAGGTTAAAAATGAGGATTTATTACATATAATTTACTCACAAAATATACATATACATATACATATAAAGCTGCATGGATCCACGCTAAAATAGTCTAAAAATGAGTCTAAAAATTATTATAAAAACAATCTAAGAACAATCTATTATAGAAGTGAGGAACAGACTGTTAAGTGTGTCCCAATGCGATACAATATTGTCCCTAAAAGTTACTAAGGGACTAAAATAAAATCAGTGATAGTTACATAGTGATTGTGAGTGACCTTGTGAAAAATGTTAAATTGAAACAAATAAAACAAAGTGTAAAATCGATGAAACAATCCAAATCTTGGAAAATGTGGAAAATAATAATAAAGTGGTAAAAGCTGAAAGTGTACGGTGCCCCTAAAAAAGGGGGGGGTGCTGAAAATCTAAAAAGTTCAAAAAGTTTAAAAAATTCAAAAAAATTGGTCCAAACAAATTCCAATGTAATTCCAAAAAAATGGTAGTAAATCCAAAACAATTCTGTGGTGTGTCTTAAATGTGTCCTAAATGATTTACAGAGGTCCTGTGAGTGTCCAAGAAAAATAAAAGTCAAAGTAGAAGTCAATTTACTCTGTACTTGTCCGGTGTGAAATATCGTTCAGTGCACACAAAAAATAAAAATAAAAAATAATAATAAAAAATAGAGCAAAAAAAATAGCAAAAAATAAATAATAACAGAAAAAAAACCTGCGAAGAGAAAGATGAGACACAATGTGTAAAACCTTTACAGAAATATCCTCCTAATGGAATAGAGCTTACCAGGTCTACGCGTTTCGGCCTCTCCTAGGCCTTTATCAAGACTGAATGGTAAGCTGTTAATGTTGGCCTTTTATAGGGCCTTTAGTGTTGTAACCGGAAATGGAAGCAGTTAGTGACTTCCGGTTTTCGTTAAAAATTATATTTCACATTAATATTGTCAATGGTTCTTATTCTATATGGTGCGACATCCTCTTATAAAATATTTATTCATTTATTCACATACCTCTTGCTTTACTATTGCTTTCAATCCTTAGCCTCTGTATACCTAATGACGTCACTTCCGGTTTGGGTCCGTGATTTATAGTTTAAACAGTTTGGCTATTAGTTCCACTGCTATGGATTGCCTTCTTGTTGGTTACCGAGAATATTATTCTGTTGGAATTCGGTAGGGGGTATTTTTAATGATCGGATTACACGATTTACTGCGTTCCGGTTTTCTAAGGATCCCATTGGACGTGACGTCATTGGTTGGCGGTCTTGGTTGGCGGTATGCGATTCTTAGCTTTCTTCCTTTTGTGAATAGTGAGGGTGTGTCAGGCCCCTGTACTCTAATTGGGTGTCTATTTGTATACATAGTGCTGATAATTCTTATAACTTCATCGCTGTTTGCGGATGTTACTATTGTTATTGAAGGGGGAATATTAGTTGCTTTTATATTAGCTCCAACACTATCTATAGTTTGGAAACAATACAAAGTCTTTGGAAACCTTATATTTTAAGGGGTATTTAAATCAAAAGCATTTTTTGCTGTGGAGAATATAAGCGTGTTAATACTTATATGAATCTTACATCTTTTGAAAAAGTTATTTGATTTTCAAAATCTTTTTGTGCTGTTGAGATTAAAATTTAAAATATAAGAAATGTGTAGATATCTTATAACAGACGGTGGGCATTTCAGGTTTTGTATGCTAAGAGTAAAAAATGTTATCAAAAAAATTTTTTTTTTTAAAATATATATATACATATATACTTATCCCTTACTATGAGTAATTTTCCAAAAGTTTCTAATTGTTTTCTTTCATAGTACGACATTCCTTGTCAACTATAGGTTGACAGCGGTTCTGTCATCTTATCCATTACTAGTTGGGGGGGGGGGGAGGGGGGTCATTCTAAGTGCTGATCGTATTCTGTTTTAAGAGACAGTCAGCCAGAATCTGGCTTTTTAGTCTGGCGTCTTCATCTATATCTGGATGAAGTATAATTTTTTAGTCTTTAATCTGACATCTTCATCTTATCCAGATAAAGTGTCATTAGGAATCCTGTGATTATATGAAGATGAACTTACTTTTTTCTTTTACTCAAAATAGGATGGATATTATTTAATATCTATATTCGGGCTGTAGGCATATATATAATATGGACACTGCTACTATTGATCTTAACATTACTGGGAAGGGTGAAACCTTCCACTTATTATTTATAGATGATCATCATATACCAGATTGTCTATCTTTGAGTTTAGGCAGCGTATACATTATCTATGTTTGCTATCTTGTCTCCTTATAAATTAAAATGAAGATAAAAGTAAAGGATAAAAATGTCGCAGGTGTTGTCTGGATAGGCTACTAGGAGTATACAGTATGTGTGCTTTCACCTCTGGGTAAATCAATTTGGTCCTGTGCTACACCACTGTATTTTAGTGGGTATCCCAAGTTTCTGGGGGCTTAACAGAGAACTTTACAGAGAGCTGTGGGGGAGATAAATTTGGAGGTCAGGTCTTTAGCTGTCATAATGGACGCTTGTTGGTTGAACATTCAAGTTTCATCAAATCTAAAGGGGAGATTCCATTACACCCTTGTTCCAACTTATATCTAGAGGGGAGAGTTTTTGAAGATTCTGGGTAAACGTAATCAGATCAAGTTGTATAAGTGGGAGAGATCTTCCTTATTGTTCAATCCCTTTGGGTGGAGACAATCCAGATTGAAGATCCATCTAGACTCAGCGGTGAGTAATTTCTTTGTATAGTTTCCTCCTCTCCAGTCTTTTCGGATCTTTTGAATTCCCATGAAGGATAGTTCTTTAATATTGCCTTTATGTATGGTTGAAAAATGACTGTACAGAACTGTATCCATATTTAGCTTTTCAATTAGTAGTAAATGTTCACGTATTCTATCTCTTAGAACTCTTGATGTTTGGCCTATATATTGAAGGCCACATGAACATTGTAGCATATAGACGATCCCTGCATCTTGACATCGGATTAGTTCATTCACTTTGTGTTCTTCTTTAGTGATGTGACTATGGAATGTGGTAGCTTTCTTTCCACGTTTACATGCTTTGCATAGCAGGCATGGGAAAAAACCTTTTACTTCTTTTCCAAATGTATCTAAGATGCCCTGCTTCTTCTTCTTTTCTATACTTGGGGCTAGTTTGCTTCGTAAATTCTTCGTCTTTCGATATACGAATTTTGGTTTTGATGGCAATCTATCGCCTATTGCGTCATCTTCTTTCAATAGTGACCAGTGCTTTTGGAATATTCGCTCGATTATATCTTTGTTTTCACTATATTCTGTGATCATCACCACATTAAGGCGGTCATCTTCTGTTTTAGATGTTTTTTCTTTGTACTTTAGAAGTTCCTTTCTTTCTATATTTGCAACTTCTTGGATATTTTGATCCAATGCGTCTTGGTCGTACCCTCTCTCTAGAAATTTGTTCTTGATGATTTCTGCCTGTTCTCCCCATTTCTCCTCTGTCGAGCAATTCTTCTTAATCCTTAATAACTGTCCTTTTGGGATGTTACTCTTCCAGCTTCTGTGGTGACAGCTAGTGCTATGTATATAGTTATTGCTGTCGACACTTTTAAAATGTGTGGATGTTTCGATCTTGCCATTTCTGACTGCAATATTCAAATCCAGAAAAATCAGCTCCCTGGTGCTGCAAGTGTGGGTAAACTTCAAGTTGTTCGTACTTTTATTCATGACCTCGAAAGTGTAGTCCAAGTCCTCCTGAGTGCCTTTCCAGACGATGATGATGTCATCTATATAACGGCGGTAGAGGACCAGGTCCGCGCCTGCCGGGCACGACTCCCAGAAGATGTTTTCCCACTTGCCCATATATAAGTTGGCATAGCTAGGCGCGAACCTGGTCCCCATTGCCGTACCGCAAATTTGTTGGTAATAATTTCCATCGTCATAGAAATAATTGTGGGTCAATATATACTGAATACCATCTAAGATGAAGTCTTTTTGGTCATCAGGGACTTCTGGGTCTTTATCAAGGAAGTATTTGACTGCCTCCAAACCATCTTCATGGGGGATACACGTATATAGTGACATCACATCACAGGTCGCAAAGATGTAATCCTTCTCCCATGGGATCTCCTCTAGGAGGTTTAGTATTTGCGTGGAGTCTTTAAGATATGACGGTAGCTGTTTTACATATCTTTGAAGGTTAAGATCAATGTATTCCGAGAGGTTACTGCTCAGAGAACCGATACCCGAAATTATCAGTCTTCCTGGTGGTTTCTGTAATGTTTTGTGAATCTTCGGTAGATGATATATTACCGGAGTGATGGGATGGTTTATATTGATGTAGTCATATTCTTTCTTGCTTAATATTCCTTGTTCTTTAGCCTGATCCAGAATCTGCACTAGTTCCTTCTTATACACACCTAGCGGATTTGAGGGTAGTTTTCGGTATGTCTCTTGGTCTCCCAAGATCCTAGCATTTTCCAGTTTGTAATCAGCTCGGTCCATGATGACAATTCCACCACCCTTGTCCGCTGGTTTAATGGTCAAATTGTGGTTGTCTTCTAGTGTCTTGATCGTCTTAATCTGTTGGTTTGTGAGGTTTCTTGTTCTCAACTTTAATTTTTTAGATTGTAGCTCCTTAATTTCTTTGCAGACTATTGTCTCAAATGCCTCAATTGAGGCCCCCTTGCTATTTATAGGGAAAAAAGATGACTTTGGTCTCAGACTTGTATGTCTGTAGCTGTCATTTAGTTCCTGTGGGCTCCCCATTGTTCTTTCTGTTGCTGACTTAGCGAAGAATCTTTTTAATGTGAGTTTCCGGATGAATTCTTTTGTGTTAATGAAGGTCTGGAATTTATCCAAACTTCTCGTTGGTGCAAAGGAGAGACCGAACCTGAGAATGGTGTTTTCTTCTTCAGTTAGAGTGTGCGAGCTTAAATTGAATATCCCCTCGGTATTTCCCGTGGTGTTTATTCCATTCTTCTCGCTCCCTCTCTTATTTAGTTTCGCCCCTCCTCGCCTTCCTCTGTGTGTCTTCTTCTTGTCGAGGTTGTTGGTTTGTCTTGTTCTGTTTCTCTCTGTGGTCTTGGGGCTCTGTCTCTCTCTCTGCTGTATGCATGGTTCAATCCTAAAAAAGATTGATCTGTCATGATGCCCGATGTGGATCTTTGAGGTTCTTTCTGTGGTTCCATTTTTTTGGGGCGTTGTTGGATTTTCCATTCTTCCCTTGTATGCCCCTCATCTTTTCTATGAGTACTTGGTCCCTCTTTCTTAGTTGGCGTTCTGTACATATTGTTCCTCCTGTGGTATGTATCATCTCTGTTGTCATTTTCCTCATGGTGATAAAATTCCCTCTGATTTTGGTAGCTGTATCCATTATCGTTCCGTCTGTAGTAATTCATTCTCCCCTCGTAATATTGTTGTTTTGGTGAATGTTGATATTGGTAATCTCCCCTATTGTGTCTTTTATCCTGGTTATAGTCCCATCTATTGTGCCAGTTTTCCCTCCTTCTTCTGGGTGTATATTCTTCCCTCCCTCTGTATTCTCTTTCTTTATTGTGTTCCCACCGGTTCCCATTATTTTGTCCTCTATTATTATAGTAGGGTCTCGGTCTATTGTTGCCAAATGGCGTTTGAATATGGTGGTGGGGTCTTGTATAATTTCTCCTATAGGATCTATTCAAGTCTTCATTTTTTGGTCTGTATTGTCTAGTCATTTGTCTCCTTGAGTCATAATCATATCCCATATCTCGTTGATAATCACCCCTTGATTCAGTGTGTGTAATTATGTCTTCCTTTTCCCCCTCCAATTGCGTGTCTATGGTTTCTTCTATTGTGGTGTTAGTGTGTTCATCATTTTTTATCTCTTTATTTTCTAATTCTCTTAGCAATTTTTTGGTTTTTTTCTGTATGACGTCATCTCTGATCTTTTTTATCTTTTTAAATAGGTTATCTTTCCTTTCTATAATGTCTGCGGAATCCTGTCCAGAGTGTTCTAAATTAATTAGAATTTCTTCATTTTCCTTAATTTTTAGGTCCATGTGTAATGCCAATGATTCTACCGCCGTTATATAGATGACATCATCATCGTCTGGAAAGGCACTCAGGAGGACTTGGACTACACTTTCGAGGTCATGAATAAAAGTACGAACAACTTGAAGTTTACCCACACTTGCAGCACCAGGGAGCTGATTTTTCTGGATTTGAATATTGCAGTCAGAAATGGCAAGATCGAAACATCCACACATTTTAAAAGTGTCGACAGCAATAACTATATACATAGCACTAGCTGTCACCATAGAAGCTGGAAGAGTAACATCCCAAAAGGACAGTTATTAAGGATTAAGAAGAATTGCTCGACAGAGGAGAAATGGGGAGAACAGGCAGAAATCATCAAGAACAAATTTCTAGAGAGAGGGTACGACCAAGACGCATTGGATCAGAATATCCAAGAAGTTGCAAATATAGAAAGAAAGGAACTTCTAAAGTACAAAGAAAAAACATCTAAAACAGAAGATGACCGCCTTAATGTGGTGATGATCACAGAATATAGTGAAAACAAAGATATAATCGAGCGAATATTCCAAAAGCACTGGTCACTATTGAAAGAAGATGACGCAATAGGCGATAGATTGCCATCAAAACCAAAATTCGTATATCGAAAGACGAAGAATTTACGAAGCAAACTAGCCCCAAGTATAGAAAAGAAGAAGAAGCAGGGCATCTTAGATACATTTGGAAAAGAAGTAAAAGGTTTTTTCCCATGCCTGCTATGCAAAGCATGTAAACGTGGAAAGAAAGCTACCACATTCCATAGTCACATCACTAAAGAAGAACACAAAGTGAATGAACTAATCCGATGTCAAGATGCAGGGATCGTCTATATGCTACAATGTTCATGTGGCCTTCAATATATAGGCCAAACATCAAGAGTTCTAAGAGATAGAATACGTGAACATTTACTACTAATTGAAAAGCTAAATATGGATACAGTTCTGTACAGTCATTTTTCAACCATACATAAAGGCAATATTAAAGAACTATCCTTCATGGGAATTCAAAAGATCCGAAAAGACTGGAGAGGAGGAAACTATACAAAGAAATTACTCACCGCTGAGTCTAGATGGATCTTCAATCTGGATTGTCTCCACCCAAAGGGATTGAACAATAAGGAAGATCTCTCCCACTTATACAACTTGATCTGATTACGTTTACCCAGAATCTTCAAAAACTCTCCCCTCTAGATATAAGTTGGAACAAGGGTGTAATGGAATCTCCCCTTTAGATTTGATGAAACTTGAATGTTCAACCAACAAGCGTCCATTATGACAGCTAAAGACCTGACCTCCAAATTTATCTCCCCCACAGCTCTCTGTAAAGTTCTCTGTTAAGCCCCCAGAAACTTGGGATACCCACTAAAATACAGTGGTGTAGCACAGGACCAAATTGATTTACCCAGAGGTGAAAGCACACATACTGTATACTCC
Organism: Bombina bombina; assembly: GCF_027579735.1. Classification (NCBI taxonomy): domain Eukaryota; kingdom Metazoa; phylum Chordata; class Amphibia; order Anura; family Bombinatoridae; genus Bombina; species Bombina bombina. The sequence continues at coordinate 862,919,398 of NC_069501.1, read as the reverse complement.
TAGTAGCCTATCCAGACAACACCTGCGACATTTTTATCCTTTACTTTTATCTTCATTTTAATTTATAAGGAGACAAGATAGCAAACATAGATAATGTATACGCTGCCTAAACTCAAAGATAGACAATCTGGTATATGATGATCATCTATAAATAATAAGTGGAAGGTTTCACCCTTCCCAGTAATGTTAAGATCAATAGTAGCAGTGTCCATATTATATATATGCCTACAGCCCGAATATAGATATTAAATAATATCCATCCTATTTTGAGTAAAAGAAAAAAGTAAGTTCATCTTCATATAATCACAGGATTCCTAATGACACTTTATCTGGATAAGATGAAGATGTCAGATTAAAGACTAAAAAATTATACTTCATCCAGATATAGATGAAGACGCCAGACTAAAAAGCCAGATTCTGGCTGACTGTCTCTTAAAACAGAATACGATCAGCACTTAGAATGACCCCCCCCCCCCCAACTAGTAATGGATAAGATGACAGAACCGCTGTCAACCTATAGTTGACAAGGAATGTCGTACTATGAAAGAAAACAATTAGAAACTTTTGGAAAATTACTCATAGTAAGGGATAAGTATATATGTATATATATATTTTTAAAAAAATTTTTTTTTTAATAGTATTTTTGATAACATTTTGATAACATTTTTTACTCTTAGCATACAAAACCTGAAATGCCCACCGTCTGTTATAAGATATCTACACATTTCTTATATTTTAAATTTTAATCTCAACAGCACAAAAAGATTTTGAAAATCAAATAACTTTTTCAAAAGATGTAAGATTCATATAAGTATTAACACGCTTATATTCTCCACAGCAAAAAATGCTTTTGATTTAAATACCCCTTAAAATATAAGGTTTCCAAAGACTTTGTATTGTTTCCAAACTATAGATAGTGTTGGAGCTAATATAAAAGCAACTAATATTCCCCCTTCAATAACAATAGTAACATCCGCAAACAGCGATGAAGTTATAAGAATTATCAGCACTATGTATACAAATAGACACCCAATTAGAGTACAGGGGCCTGACACACCCTCACTATTCACAAAAGGAAGAAAGCTAAGAATCGCATACCGCCAACCAACACCGCCAACCAATGACGTCACGTCCAATGGGATCCTTAGAAAACCGGAACGCAGTAAATCGTGTAATCCGATCATTAAAAATACCCCCTACCGAATTCCAACAGAATAATATTCTCGGTAACCAACAAGAAGGCAATCCATAGCAGTGGAACTAATAGCCAAACTGTTTAAACTATAAATCACGGACCCAAACCGGAAGTGACGTCATTAGGTATACAGAGGCTAAGGATTGAAAGCAATAGTAAAGCGGAAGTCACTAACTGCTTCCATTTCCGGTTACAACACTAAAGGCCCTATAAAAGGCCAACATTAACAGCTTACCATTCAGTCTTGATAAAGGTCTAGGAGAGGCCGAAACGCGTAGACCTGGTAAGCTCTATTCCATTAGGAGGATATTTCTGTAAAGGTTTTACACATTGTGTCTCATCTTTCTCTTCGCAGGTTTTTTTTCTGTTATTATTTATTTTTTGCTATTTTTTTTGCTCTATTTTTTATTATTATTATTTTTTTTTTTTTTTTTGTGTGCACTGAACGATATTTCACACCGGACAAGTACAGAGTAAATTGACTTCTACTTTGACTTTTATTTTTCTTGGACACTCACAGGACCTCTGTAAATCATTTAGGACACATTTAAGACACACCACAGAATTGTTTTGGATTTACTACCATTTTTTTGGAATTACATTGGAATTTGTTTGGACCAATTTTTTTGAATTTTTTAAACTTTTTGAACTTTTTAGATTTTCAGCACCCCCCCCTTTTTTAGGGGCACCGTACACTTTCAGCTTTTACCACTTTATTATTATTTTCCACATTTTCCAAGATTTGGATTGTTTCATCGATTTTACACTTTGTTTTATTTGTTTCAATTTAACATTTTTCACAAGGTCACTCACAATCACTATGTAACTATCACTGATTTTATTTTAGTCCCTTAGTAACTTTTAGGGACAATATTGTATCGCATTGGGACACACTTAACAGTCTGTTCCTCACTTCTATAATAGATTGTTCTTAGATTGTTTTTATAATAATTTTTAGACTAATTTTTAGACTATTTTAGCGTGGATCCATGCAGCTTTATATGTATATGTATATGTATATTTTGTGAGTAAATTATATGTAATAAATCCTCATTTTTAACCTTAGCCTCAGTATTGTTGGCGCCTGAGTACACCTTTCACCTTAAAGTAAACAGAACAAAATGAAGCAATTGCAACAACCAAATAAATCACAGGACCAAGAAAAGTACCTGAAACTAAATAATTTTCCAAAAATAAGATACAACCATCTAAAGGAAAATAAATACTATTTTGCTATAGAAACAATAGCATAATTAGTAGGAGTAGAGATAGCCCCAATAAATTGGAGAACCCTCCAAATTGAATTTAACTGCTGGCAAAGAATATAGTTTAAAACCTTTGAAGAAGGAATAAAAGAAAATTCTCAGCCTATTCCATTCCCTAGTATGAGGAATTGGAAAGAAAACCTCTGAAAACACAGAAGAAAAATAAGCAGAAATAGTGTTAGCTAGTCTTGAAAAAGAACTAGTTACCTTAATATCCAAAATAATCAACACCTTTTCAACAAAGAACAAATGTACTTTAATAAAAATATAATAAAAAAGTAGATTTGTTAGTGTCAATATCTGATGAAAAAAATTCTGAATGAGAAAAAAACATCAGAGAAGGATAAATCAGTATGTTGTTGGTCATTTGAAACTTCAATAATTAAAAAAGAAGTGAAAAAGACCTAAAATTTTTTATTAGAAGGCACAATGTCAGACAATTCCTTTAAAATAGAATCAGAAAAATAATTCTTATAAATCTTCTAAATATTTCTTGTACATAAGATGTAAAAAGAATGGCAATAAATAAAGCATAAATACTAATGGATTCTGCATGTAAAAGTTTATCATAATAACTTATTACAAACCATAGCTAAAGATAAACATTCATAACATTTAAAATAAATGAACTTAGCTTTGGTAGGACTGAACTCAGTCAAGCGTTTTTTCCAGAAGTAGCTTTTGATCCAGGGTCAATCTGAGACATCTTGCAATATGTAATAGAAAAAACAACATATAAAGCAAAATCTATCAAATTCCTTAAATGACAGTTTCAGGAATGGGAAAAAATGCCAATGAACAAGCTTCTAGCAACCAGAAGCAAATAAACAATGAGACTTAAATAATATGGAGACAATAATGATGCCCATATTTTTAGCGCCAAAAAAGACGCCCACACTATTTGGCTCCTAAATGCTTTGGCGCCAAAAATGACGCCACATCTGGTAACGCCGACATCTTTGGTGCAAAAAAACGTCAAAAAAATGACGCACATACAAACAACTTCCGGTGACAAGTATGACGCCGGAAATGACTAAAAAATTTTTTGCGCCAAAAAAGTCTGCGCCAAGAATGACGCAATAAAATGAAGCATTTTCAGCCCCCGCGAGCCTAACAGCCCACAGGAAAAAAAGTCAAATTTTAAAGGTAAGAAACATTTAATATTCAAATGCATTATCCCAAATAATGAAACTGACTGTCTGAAATAAGGAATATTGAACATCCTGAATCAAGGCAAATAAATGTTTAAACACATATATTTAGAACTTTATATAAAAGTGCCCAACCATAGCTTAGAGTGTCACAGAAAATAAGACTTACTTACCCCAGGACACTCATCTACATATAGTAGAAAGCCAAACCAGTACTGAAACGAGAATCAGTAGAGGTAATGGTATATATAAGAGTATATCGTCAATCTGAAAAGGGAGGTAAGAGATGAATCTCTACGACCGATAACAGAGAACCAATGAAATAGATCCCGTAGAAGGAGACCATTCAATTCAAATAGGCAATACTCTCTTCACATCCCTCTGACATTCACTGCACGCTGAGAGGAAAACCGGGCTCCAGCCTGCTGCGGAGCGCATATCAACGAAGAACCTAGCACAAACTTACTTCACCACCTCCACGGGAGGCAAAGTTTGTAAAACTGAATTGTGGGTGTGGTGAGGGGTGTATTTATAGGCATTTTAAGGTTTGGGAAACTTTGCCCCTCCTGGTAGGAATGTATATCCCATACGTCACTAGCTCATGGACTCTTGCTAATTACATGAAAGAAATAAAAGGTTTAGCACCTCATCCTTTCCCCAGTCACTGTTTATCATCCTACCCTTTCAACATTTTAATGCACCAAAATTTTACTTCTTAATTTGTTTGCCATTTATATACTTAAAAAAAAACTTTTAGGGTTTTGTCTTAGAATACTTTGAATTTATTCTTTAATTTTCAATTTTGGCTAATCAGATTGCGCTATTCGTGCTTTGTTACATTCCTTTAACATTTGGAATGATGAATTTGTACCATTTTATTTAAATAATTTACATGCTCTACATTTTTTCCTAATTTCTAAAAAAAAAGATTCTCTAAACGTGCTATCAATCCTCTCCCCAACACACCTGCCCCCATGTAATTCAGGTGCAATCAATACTTACTATACAAACTGTTCCTAACTGAAAAATCCCTACATGGGGTCATAGGGGTCTTAATTGAGACTAGGCTCGAGCTTCTAGGGACCATATGGCCTTGCAATCAGTTATGGCATCACTACAGGGGGGATGGAGGGGTCAGGGCTGTACCATGGCTTGCCTTTCTGTGTGCCACTTGTGGCTCGCAATTTAAAGAAACTGTATCAATTCGGATTTACAATACAGTTGAAAAGTTTCCAAGATGGCAGTCATAGTGTTACCATTCCAAAAACCTCCCACCATATTTGTACATGAATGCTGCTCAAGTGGATATTTGATGTAAACAAATGTAGGAGTGAAGGATGACTCAGTAACAGAAGAGTAGTACCTATTACTCCTATATGGCTGCTGGCTTAGCTTCTGCAACTCACCAGCTGAAATGGGGGACCAGGCCACTGCCTTTGGATTGGGCCCAGTGAAATGTAGAACACCCAAGCAACCAATAATTATTTGAGAGGCTATTAAATGTTCAACATTGACCCTGTGAATATACTCCTAAATATCCCATGCTCCCACATGAAATAGTTTTGTGAATATTACGTTTTCTCAAAATGATTATCTATTTATGTGCTTTTTAATATGTTTTCTCTTGAATAGAAATCTATCATATTCCCTTCTTCTCTTCCCTGAAATGTCAAAATAGTCACTCCTCGTCTTACAGCTACTGAGAAAAATTAACCACAGCCAACTAAAAATGTAATTTATACTCTTTCATAAATCAATGCTAAAGAAAATAAAAGCCTAACTTTATGTATCCTCTCAAGTCATAAAATCAATCAGCACTGAGATTATGTAATTTCATAACTGTTAAGAAAATAGACAAAAAGCCTTTTTTTTTTTTAAATAAAACTTGTATTCTAGCATTACAATACAATGAGTTAGTTTTATCAGTTTAATTAGCCAGGTAATGATAAATAGAGCTACCTCATAAGTGAATTCCATAAACCAGACTTGTCTTCAGACTCGTTGCTGAGGAGATCTGCATGAATTTGATCAGGTTTCTTCTGTACCTGGTGGGAAATATGAAAATATTAAATGTATAAATTGCACATAAAAATTTTTTTATTTTAAAAGATCAAACCACTCAGAGATAAGATTTCTGATGAAGAAGGGCTGGACACAGAAAATTGCATTTTACTTTACAACAATATGGAGCTATTTTTTCCTTTCAGATTTGTGTCATATGTTTTTAGTATTGGAATATTGCAATATTATGCCATTAGAATACAAAACATAATGGGCGCAATCCAATATACGGCGTAGTTTTCGGCGCAAGCGAGGGAACCCGCGCCGCCCGTAATTTCACCTCGCACATCAGGGTATTACATATACCCCGCCGGCAGTTCCTAAAGTGCCGTAAGTCGGATAAACTAGCGATGTCCAGAAATAAGCGTAAGTACAACATTTCTGGAGTCGCCGGTGACTTACGGCACTTTAGAAACTGCAGGCGCCTAAGAAAATCAACTAAAATGTTAAATCTGCCATAACTGTCTAACACGCCTCCAAAAAATAAGCCCGACATGTATACCCCTATATCCGCAATCCCCCCTCTCACTCCTAATAATAAAAGTATTAACCCCTAGACCGACAACCCCCCACAACACAATAAGCCTAATTATTAACCCCTAAACCGCCATAGCCCACACTGCAAGTAATAACTAAATTATTAACCCCTAAACCGCCATAGCCCACATAGCCTATTAAATCTATTAACCCCTAATCTGCCGTCACCACCACTATAATAAAGTGATTAACCCCTAAACCTAACCCTATCCCTAACACCCCCCTAACTTAAATATTATTTAAATAAATTTAAATAATATTACTATTATTAACTAAAGTATTCCTATTTAAAAATAAATACTTACCTATAAAATAAACCCTAAGATAGCTACAATATAATTAATAATTACATTGTAGCTATTTTAGGATTTATTTTTATTTTACAGGCAACTTTGTATTTATTTTAACTAGGTACAATGACTATTAAATAGTTAATAACTATTTAATAGCTACCTAGTTAAAATAATTACAAAATTACCAGTAAAATAAATCCTAACCTAAGTTACAAATACACCTAACACTACACTATCATTAAATAAATTAAATTAATTAACTACAATTAGCTAAAATTAAATACAATTAAATAAACTAAACTACCAAAAAAAACAAACACTAAATTACAGAAAATAAAAAAAAATTACAGGAAGTTTAAACTAATTACACCTAATCTAAGCCCACTAATAAAATAAAAAAGCCCCCCAAAATAATAAAATGCCCTACCCTATACTAAATTTCAAATAGCCCTTAAAATAGCCTTTTGCGGGGCATTGCCTCAAAGTAATCAGCTCTTTTACCTGAATTTTTTTTTTTACAATATCCCCCCCAACATTACAACCCACACCCCCCTACTCTAAAACCCACCCAATCCCCCCTTTAAAAAACCTAACACTACCCCATTGAAGATCACCCTACCTTGAGCCGTCTTCACCCAGCCGGGCACAAGTGGTCATCCGATCCGGCCAGAAGTCTTCATCCGATGGGGCAAAATAGGACATCCAGACCGGCAGAAGTCTTCATCCTATCCGGGCAGAAGGCTTCATCCATGCGGCATCTTCTATCTACATCCATCCGACAAGGAGCGGCTCCATCTTGAAGACATCCGGCGCAGAGCATCCTTCCAGCACGACGGACTAACAACGAATGTTCCAATTGGCTGATAGGATTCTATCAGCCAATCGGAATTAGGGTAGGAAAAATCCGATTGGTTGATTGAATCAGCCAATAGAATTGACCTCACATTCTATTGGCTGATCCAATCAGCCAATCAGTATAAATCAACCAATCGTATTTTTCCTACATTAATTCCGATTGGCTTATAGAATCCTATAAGCCAATCAGAATTCGAGGGACGCCATCTTGGATGACGTCATTTAAAGGAATCGTCATTCGTCGTTAGTCCGTCGTGCTGGAAGGATGCTCCGCGCCAGATGTCTTCAACCTGGAGCCGCTCCTCGTCGGATGGATGAAGATGCCGCATGGATAAAGCCTTCTGCCGGTCCGGATGTCCTCTTCTGCCTGGATAGGATGAAGACTTCTGCCGGTCTGGATGTCCTCTTCTGCCCCATCAGATGAAGACTTCTGGCCGGATCGGATGACCACTTGTGCCCGGCTGGGTGAAGACGGCTCAAGGTAGGGTGATCTTCAATGGAAAGTGTTTGGTTTTTTTAAGGGGGGATTGGGTGGGTTTTAGAGTAGGGGTGTGTGGTTGGTGGGTTGTAATGTTGGGGGGGTATTGTAATTTTTTTTTCAGGTAAAAGAGCTGATTACTTTGGGGCAATGCCCCGAAAAAGGCCCTTTTAAGGGCTATTTGTAATTTAGTATAGGGTTTTATTATTTTGGGGGGCATTTTTATTTTATTAGGGGGCTTAGATTAGGTTTAATTAGTTTAAACTTCTTGTATTTTTTTATTTTCTGTAATTTAGTGGGTTTTTTTTTGGTACTTTAGTTTAGTTTATTTAATTGTATTTAATTTTAGCTAATTGTAGTTAATTTAATTTATTTAATGATAGCGTAGTGTTAGGTGTATTTGTAACTTAGGTTAGGATTTATTTTACAGGTAATTTTGTAATTATTTTAACTAGGTAGCTATTAAATAGTTATTAACTATTTAATAGCTATTGTACCTAGTTAAAATAAATACAAAGTTGCCTGTAAAATAAAAATAAATCCTAAAATAGCTACAATGTAATTATTAATTATATTGTAGCTTTCTTAGGGTTTATTTTATAGGTAAGTATTTATTTTTAAATAGGAATACTTTAGTTAATAATAGTAATATTATTTAGATTTATTTAAATAATATTTAAGTTAGGGGGGTGTTAGGGTTAGGTTTAGGGGTTAATCACTTTATTATAGTGGCGGCGACGTTGGCAGATTAGGGGTTAATAGATTTAATAGGCTATGGCGGTTTAGTGGTTAATAATAGAATAGGTTTATTGCGGTTTGGGCTATGGCGGTTTAGGGGTTAATACAGTTTATTAGATATTGTGGTGGGGGATTGCGGTTGACAGGTAGATAGACATTGCACATGCGTTAGGTGTTAGTTTTTTTTTTCTGCAGGCATTTTAGGGAGTTACGGTGCTCCCATACTCAGCGCAAGGCCTTCTACGGCTGCATTTTATGGCGAGGTGAAAATGGAGTAAGATTTCTCCATTTTCGCCACGTAAGGCCTTGCGCTGGATACTGGATATCGATTTATGACGCGGTCCCATGTTAGCTTATGGGAGTAAAAATTGTGAGTGACGGGTGAAATATACGTGCCGCATTTATATGCAGCGCTGAATATTGGATACCAAACCCGCGCAAAACCGGCGTTGCCGTCTCTTGCAGGCGACGCTGCATATCAGATGGGGCTCAATAAGTTAAAGGGGAATGAAAGTCAGAATTAAACGTGTATGATTCAGCTAAAAAATGCAATATTTAAAAAAAAACAGTTTGATTTGTTCTATTGGTATCCTCTGCTAAAGAGAACATTTAGATATGCTCAGGAGCACTTATGTGTTGTGATCACTATATGGCAACAGTATTTGCCACAATGGGCTAGATAACGAGCTAACTGTTGCAAGCAGAAAGGGATTTATCACGGCTGTTTGCGCTCGTTGGGTTTTTCACTCATATTACAAGTTGAAAGTAAATGCGATTGCTTAAGGGCAATTAAAAGTGCATCAAGTTAGTGCAACCTCAGAGCTCTGGTTAACTCTTTCAGGACAAAAAAAAAAAAGAGTAAAAAAACACATAAAAAATACATTACAAAGTACACTTACACTCATAATAACACCATCTAATAAAAAATATATAAAAAAACATTGCATAAAAAAGTCATAAGGGCTCAAATATATAAGGTCTCAAGTGTTAGAAAAAAAGTCAGACAAAGGGTTTAACATAGAGATACATACATGCCTATATATGTGTATATATCTATTTACAGACAAATATACACATATAAACACACACACACATATAGATATATATGTGTGTGTGTGCATTGGAGCCCTTTGCAGTCCAGTAGATGAAAACATGTAAAATCATATTTAATAAACATTTTAACGGTATATTTACTGAAAATATTTCACATCCCAATGTTCTGTACATAGCGAAATATGTTCTATAAATAGATATTCATGTATATATATATATATATATATATATATATATATATATATAAATATATATATATATTTATATATATATCTATACCTACATATAATTATGTATACATATAGGTATAAATATATATTTTACCAACATACCATCAGATATATGTAGAAATATGTATTTATGAATAAATAGAACATATTCTTCTATGTGAAGAACATTGGAAAGTAAAATATTCATACTTTTAAGAAGGGTTAGCACACAATTTGTGATTGTGTTTGCACGCGGGTAGGGTGTTTTTTCCATTTTGTCCCTCTATTGACTTCTATGGGGGAATAGGTAATAACGCAAACGATATTGGGCTTTTTATGTGCGTCGGGTTAGCGTACAAGCAAAAATAGTTTACTTTCAACTTTCAGCTTACTTCTAGCACAGTTAACGATGGAGCAGGGTCATTACCTAGAGCTCCACTTGCAATCTGGCCTATTTTTTTAAAATATGTTATGCACTTTTAAACACTAGATGGCAGCAGTGTTTGTACAACACTGGAAAGGATGTTGCCAATGTAAACACTCCTGAACCTACCTATGTATGCTTTGTAACTAACTGAACCAAGAAAAGAAACAAGTTTTTTTCTTCTTCTTTTTTTAAACTACACACTCTGTTTGAATCATGAAAGTTTTATTAAGACTAATCCAGTGTATGCAGTTGTATAATGTATCAATTAGAGTATAATGTAGCAATTAGAGTCATATTACTCATGAAAATAAATGATGAAATACTGAATTATTATGTATACTAGCACTATATATACATATATGCACGCACACACACACACATATATATACGAATGTAACCTTTAAGATACAACACCATTTGACCTGTACCACGACATATGTGGTTTACTTAATCAACTGCCCATGCGGTTTATTCTATGTAGGAAAAACAGTGGATGACATCCGCACCCGCATGGCAAACCATCGGTCGGCCATCAGAACAGCCATCAAAAACCACGGGAGTGCAACTAGTGGACACAACGTACAGGATCTAAGATTTAAGCTCATAGACCATGTCCCCATTCCCTCCAGGGGCGGGGACCGGGACAATAAATTATTGCAAGTAGAATCCAAGTGGATCTTCCACCTTAATACCATACGCCCAATGGGACTGAATGTGAACTTAGATTGGCATTGATTCCTATGAACAATTGGAGAACCCTATGGAATTCAAGTGGATGTTTATGATGAAGACAGATTAGAAGACAGATTGTATGACTTTAATTTTTGAGCCCCACATATGAGAGTTGACGATCCATTCATCTCCACATTTAACCTCTTCATTTTGTCATTGTGTCTTTCTGTCTTATTGTCTTTTTACCATGGGGTTTGCTTTTGTTCTCTTGCTTATCCTTTTTTCTTTGCTCATCTTTTTCTCTGGCTTCTTTTCTTCTCTGGCTTCGTCTTCTTCATCACATGGGGGTGGTCTTGGCTCTCTTTGTGCGTCTTTGTCTTTGACCTCTCACTTTTTTCTATCTCCATGTGGCTTTATTATTTATTTATTCATTTATTTTATCGTTTGTATTCATTTTTAATTATTTATCTTTATTTTGCATTTTCAGTTTATATTATTTTTATCAGTATACATTATTATTATTATTTTATTTTACTTTATTTCATTTCATTTTATTTAGTTTAGGGCTATTCACATCTTTATTTTTTACTATTTTTATTTTTATCTTTATTTTCATTTTCTTCATCTTTATTTATTTTATTTTTTTTCAAATAGTTTTTATTAGTTTTTTAACAATATATAACAATAAATGGGGACTCGCAGGACCCCTGCAAATTTCAGTGCAAAACATGTAGAAAAGTGTTAAGGAAAAATTACAACTGAGGTATTCAAGTCTCAAAGATGGAGCCAGTACATTTTCCAAAAAGCTGTAAAAGAAGGATAAGAGGGTGGGGGTGGGGGGTGGGGGAAGGGTTCATCTGAAAGGATGGGAGAGAGGGGGGGGGGCGGGGGGGGAATACTACAGGGGGTCGCCAGAGGCGCCTGGTGCGAGGAATCTTAATCTCTAACCTGGGGAAGCCATGAGGTGTCATGTATATCTGTCCAGTCCGCCCAAACCATTTCAAAAAGGTCACTTTTGTCCAAACTGTAAAATATGTCCTTTTCCATGGCGTGTAAGTAAGCCATTGTTTTGAGAGTATCAGGCCAGCGGGGGGGGGAATATTTTTTTCCAGTGCCTGGCAATATTAGTTTTAACCGATGACAGGAGATAAACGCAGAGAATCTGCTGGTGTTTAGGAAGGGCCTGTAAGTTTAGGTGCAGAAGTGCAGTGGCAGGGGTTTTTGGCAGCTGAATCATTAGAGCAGACAGAGTACGGAAGCAGATATTCCACAGGGGGGTCAACTTAGGGCATTCCCACCATATGTGAAGCATATTTCCGTGGGAGCCACATTCTCTCCAGCATTGCGGAGAAGATGTCGAAAACATCTTAGATAGCCGAGCGGGGACCAAATACCATTGGGAGATAACTTTATAATAGGTTTCGAACATTGTCACACAATGTAATGATTTTTTAGTTAAGGTGAGGGACCTCTGCCAGGCATCTGCTGGGATTCGAGAGTGAAGAATAGTGTCCCACTTACGTAAATGTGGGGCCAAGTCTGGGGGCACAGTACCGTCCAGCAAGCTATAGTGTCTTGAAAGAGGTTTGTGGAGTCTACGTCCTCCTTTCCAAACAGTCTCCCATGGGGTAAGCTGACGCGGAGCAGAGGGAAAGAAACCCCAGCTAGAGAGGAAACTCTTGATCCTAGTAAACTCAAATAAGAGGTAGGGTGGGATGTCTTCGCCTAGTCTGTCCTTAGACAGCGAAAGATATCCATCCTCGTTAGTCTCTAACCAAAAGTCTGAAACAAGTTTTACACCCAGCCTAGCCCACGTATTGGGGTGTGTTTCTGTTAGACCTGTAAAGAGGCCTGGAATGGAAGTAATCGGGGAGGGGTGCGGCGCGATTAGTTTACGATGCCGGATCTTATCCCATACTGCCAGGCATTCCAAAACTACAGAGTTATGTATCTGTAGGGTTCTGCGGCTATGGACCGGAGTCCAGATGAGGTCTTTTAGGTAGATATCGAACGGTAATGAGGCTTGCTCAATGTCTCTCCACTTGTCTTGTGAGTGAAGCACTCCCCACTGGGAGATGTGCGTGAGCATAGCACCCTCGTAGTACTTTACTATGGATGGGGAAGCCAGACCCCCAAGCTGGACAGGGAACTGCAAAGTTCCGTGGGCTATTCTAGGTGTTTTATTTTGCCAAATAAATTTTGTGCACTCACTTTGAAACTGCAACAAAAGGTGAGTGGGAATTCTGATTGGGAGGCATCTGAAAATATAGGTGAGCCGAGGGAGGAACGACATCTTAAGGGACGCTATGCGGCCCATCCAAGAGATGTTCTTATGATCCCAAACATGTTTTAGCGCTCTCAAGTCCGCCAAGAGGGGTAAATAGTTATCCTTAACCATCTGTTTCAAATCGTTAGAGATTCGGACTCCAAGGTGGGTAATCCCTTTGCTAGACCATTTAAAGTCAAACTGACTTTGGAGGGCTGAAACATATGTTTGGGGGAAGCCCCATAAGTAAATTTCCGTTTTGGGGGTGTTTAGCTTGTAAAAGGAAAGGGAGCCAAAGACCTCAAGAATCTTCAGAAGTCTAGGTATTGTGTGGAGCGGATCTGCAGAGAACACAGTCACATCATCCGCAAACAGGGCGATGTTGTGTTTGGAGCCAGAGAGTGTGATTCCTACTATGTCCCTATCAGTACGTATTGTTTCCGCTAGCGGCTCGATTGCCAATGCAAACAGGAGCGGAGAGAGTGGGCAGCCTTGCCTCGTGCCATTAAAAATGGGGAATGAGGACGAGTGGAACCCTACCCCCCTGACCGTTGCCGTGGGGTTAGAGTATAAAGCTTGGATCGCGAGGCGAATGTCAGATGGGAATTTAAAGGCGACAAGAGTCTCCCACAGGTAACTCCATCTAACCCTATCAAAAGCCTTCTCGGCATCCAGAGAGATAACCGAGAAGGGCTTGTTCATTCTTGTCGATTCGCAGGTGATATTGATAAGGCGCCTAGTGTTATCCGGGCCCTCACGATTAAGTACAAATCCCACCTGATCTGGGTTGACTAGGGTGGGCAGAAGTTTGCATATTCGATTAGCGAGAAGTTTGGAATAAATTTTTATATCAACATTTATAAGCGAGATGGGCCTATAATTGGGGCAGAAGGAGGGGTCCCTATTTGGCTTGGGAATCATGATAATTTCAGCCTCCAAGAATTCTCGATTGAAACTTCCCTCTTGCCTGGCAGTATTAAAAAATCTAAGGAGAAGCGGGATTAGTTCTTGACTATAAGTTTTGTAGAACTGTGCGGGGAACCCGTCTGGGCCGGGGGCCTTAAGAGGTTTAAGACGCTGGATGACCTGCTTGATTTCCAGCTGGGTAAATGGGTTGGACAGTGACTCTTGTTGTTCCGTGGTTAAGGACGGTAACTTTAGGGACTCTAGAAATGTTTTAATCTGTTGTGTGGAGGCAGGGGCTTTAATTTCATTGCCCTCAAGGTTGTAGAGTTTAGAATAATAGTCTGAGAAACATTCCCCTATCTGTGAGGGTAGTTTATGAGTCTTGTTGTTGTGAATGATTTGGTGTATGCGGGAAGAGCTATTCCGCTGACGCAATTTGTGTGCTAACAGAGTGTCGGCCCTATTGCCCTTGTAATAAAATAATTGCTTAAGTTTTGTAAGATTCTCTTGGGTGCGCCTCAACTCTAAGTGGTTAATATGTGCACGTACGGCTGAGATCTGGGAGGACAGTACTTCAGAGACGTTAGCTCTATTGGAGGATTCAAGTAGCCGAAGCTTGCAGTGGGCTTGGGCTAAGGAGAGTCCAGCAAGTTTCCTAAGGCGAGCTTGCTTACGGATAATATAACCTCTGGAGACCGCCTTGATGGCGCCCCAGAGGGTATCATCAGATGTCTGACCATTGTCATTAAGTCAAATAAGTTCTATAAGATCTCTGCGTAGTTCTTCCCTGAAGGGGGTGTCTGCTAGGATGTTATGTGGAAGAGACCACCTACTTTTATGAAGACAGGGGTCACTAGTGTGAAGATCTACAAGCACCGGGTCATGATCTGACCATGAGCAGAGGGGGATACTAGATTGGAGTACTGAGTCCAGGGTCGTTGCTGAACAGAAAATATGGTCTAACCTAGAATAGGTTTTGTGTACCTGGGAGAAGTGGGTGAAGTCCCTGTCTGTAGTGTGTAATGATCGCCAGATGTCAAAATAACCAAATTCAGACATGATGGATTTAAAGCGTGTGGAGAGGAGAGTTAGTTGGGGGGTGATCTTGGTTGGGAATAACGTCTTGCGGTCTAGTTTAGTGTCCCAGATCATGTTGTAGTCTCCCGCTATTATAACTCTGCCCTGTTTGTGGTGGTCAATTAATCTCAGGATTTTCCTGAGGCAAGCAGGCTGTTGGGTATTGGGAAGGTATATTGAAACTAGGGTGTGCGTGACGTGATCAAGCTTGCAGATTACTATAGTGTATCTAGCCTGGGGGTCCCTTATTACCTCAATTTCCTCATAAGCTACCCTCCTGTGAATCAGGACCGCAGTCCCTCGAGCTTTTTTTTGTAAATGAAGAGCATTCTATGGTCGTGTATGAGCGAGAATGAAATCTATGGGGAGCATCTAACAGCCAGTGCGTTTCTTGTAGAAACACAATATCGGGGTTGTGGTGATTAAGCATGCGAGTGAGTAGGCTCCTTTTGAAGGGAGAGTTTAAGCCCCTGGAATTATGTGTGCATACTCGTAATCGGGACATGGTTCACTTCTAGCCCAGGGGAGTGGGTGGGCAGTGGGGATATCCGGAAGGTTTAGGTTAAAGGCTTGGAAAGAGGTATGTAGGGAGAATGGGGGGGGGAGGTTATTCAGAATGTGAGGTGGAAATGTACTGACAACACAGGTGGAAATAGTCCACCTAGGCGGAACCCTGGTGTGGGTTAACCTATGGGGGGGGAACTAAGAGCAAATGTGTGAGAAGAGCTGGAAGGTCCAGCCCCACTCCGCTAGCTAGGTAGCTAGACAATGGGGAATAAAACAAGGTGCAATAAAATGTAAACCTGTGGGCCCCAAAGAGGGCGTGATAAAAGCATAATTAACTAAAATGAATACAGGAACCTGATAGGAAACATTGGATACAATAAGCAATCTACACATACATGCCAACACAAAGCAATAGAATCTGGTTTCATATGATTAAAGATTGCATAATTTGGATAATGCGGACCCCACTCAAGGACACAACAAAATAACAACAAAGAGTGAGAAGATTGGGGTGAAGGGCATTTTGTCGAATCGTGCCTGTAAAAATATATAGCAGAGTGGGCTCAGAGGGCTGACATGAAACGACAGAATGTGACGAACGATGTAGAACTCGTATTTGCAGTTAATGCAGACCTCACTCAGTGACACGTCAGCGTGTCAGCAAAAAATAGAATGAGCAGAGGTGAGAACATTATATCGTGTCATGTCTGTATTATGTAAGACTAGGTGGGCGTAAGGATCTAACATGAAACATCAGGAGGCAATGGACAGTGAAAACACATAAGTCTAACATGAAACAATAGCAAGTGGGCATATATGAGTGAGAAGTCACATTTTTCAGGCAATAGGGCTCCTACTCCGTTACTTGTTAACACATCAATACAAGGCAATGAGAGTGGGGGAAGCATATTATATCCTATCAGACCTGCAAAATATAACAGAAGTTGGCTCATTTTCAGGTGGGTGGAGACTCTAGTTGGGTTTCATCGGTAGACTGCTGTGTTCTCATCCTCTTAGGCCTTTGTTCCTTAACCGACCATTCGGGGACTCTCAGCTTAGATTGTACAGCCGGAGGTCCCCGTGAGTCTATTGCCATGAGTCCCCATTGGCCAAGGAGAGAAGTCCCTTGAGAAAGAGAGGTCACGGTGATTGATTTGTTGTCTTTTGTGATTATTAGTTTAGTAGGGTAACCCCTTCTGTACTTAATGTTCTCCCTGCGAAGAATCTGTGTGACTGGCTGGAAATATCTCCGGTGTTGGAGAGTGTGTGCGGATAGATCGGGCAGCAGTTGTATGTCTTTAAATCTTTCTGATGTTTGCGGCTTCCGAAAGGCCGCCTGCATGAGTCTGTCCTTAAAGATAAAACTGTGGAAACAGACTATGACATCTCTCGGTTTCTCCTGAGAGACTGTTCTAGGACGTAGGGCTCTATGGGCCCTTTCCATGGTGTCTGTCAGCCCCTCTGTTGGTCCCAGCAGTTCTTTAAAAAGATCTTTCAGGAAGTTTTGAATCTCTGCTGGTTGGATATCCTCAGGTATTCCTCTAAACCTTATGTTGTTTCTGCGTGCCCTATCCTCCACATCAGCCAGTTTGAACTCCAGCTGGCTGATTTGATCCGCAAGAGATTCTGAGTAGGACAATAAATTTGTATGGTCAGTGGCAAGATCGTCCTGTTTTCTTTCCAGGGAGTCTACTCTGTCACCTATCTCAGAGATGTCTTTACGGAGTTCAGCGTGATTGCGTTGGATTTCCTTGGTTATGGAGATAGTTTGGTTTGCAAGCATTTTTTTAAGTGTTGCTTCCGTTATTAGGTGTTGTGATTTCACTTGAGGCGTGAGGTCAGGTTGGGAACCATCTCCCAGAGACTCAGACTCACTCAGACCTTCATTGGAGTCCTCATTCTGGTCTTTGGGGTGTTGCGTGAAATGATCCAGGACTGTTTTTTTCACAGAACCTGGCGGCTCCGAGTGTCTCCTGGCGTTGTGTGGCATTTTCATAGGAGAAGAGAGAGCCTCTGGCTGAACCAGTGAGCCCGAATTGGGGATAAATGAGAGGGCTATTGGACCCAACAGGCTAATAAAAATAAAAAGAGGATAATACACATGCACAATAGTGTTACATAACGGAGTAGGGCCAGCCGTCCACCCGTAACCTCTATCTCCCCATAGCGGCGTTTATGGGCCACATACTGCCCCACAAGACTTTGTATGTATCAAAAGATGCCAACTTAGGTGGAGAGAGAGGCCAGGCGGGCGTCTTATTAATATTACCCTTATACTTATAGAGAGATGCCTCTAAAATTCTGAAGGGGGGGTATGCCCCCCGGACTCGGGGAAGGAGGGATACGACCCGGAGGAAGGGGAAAAGGAGAGTGGTAGTGACCAGCCCACGTAAGCAGGCCGGAAAGGATGAGTCCGAGAGGAGGGGGTCAGTGGTAGAAAGTGAAAACAACACACAGATGGGCGACTAAGCCCAGAGTACCTGAAACAGTTACTTCTGCCAGTCAGCGCACAAGGTGAGAAGCGAAATTTGCTCTCACTATTAGTCAAAGAGTTACATAAGTGCGGCAAACGGGCAGGAGCAACTGGAGCCAAAAAAGTTAAATATCAAGCGTCCTGTGAAAGGAAAAGAGTAAGTTAAGCAAGGTCACCACACAAAATAATACAAAATAAGACACTCCACTCTGAGCTGGGCTGCAGAGAAACAGAAGCTGACGCAGCAGCACAATAAGACACAATTCTATAGCAGTGGCCTCAGTTCATGAGAACAGCATTAATTAAGAACAATTATGTAAAGTAAAACAACTTTGCAGTATATTTTCAGACAGTAATGATCTGGTTATAGAAGCCCCCTTAAGTGTACACTGTATATACCAGTTTTAATTCAGTTCACACACAGTACTTTCTAAGCAGTATTTGTTCAAAACCTTACAATGACTGGCAGCGCTGTTAAAAGAAAAATAGTTGTTATTAGAGAGGCCACAGATAACATACAAGCATCACACTACACTTTGTGCCAAACGCTGAAAGACAAAAGCGCTGACACAACAGCTTTGGATAGAATAACTGGTAGGTATTAAGAGGATGTATGCAAACCCTCTGCGTGAGATAGAATGTCACTGGTAGTCCAGCTTTTTGCTTTAAGCTCAAAAACCTTATGTATCACCTCAAATTATATCGGGGTGAGTTGTGATAGTGTACAAGGGCAAGATGGCCACAGAATTGCTGGTATAGCAATGAGAAGAAAAGTGTTCCTGGCCCTCTGCAGATAGTGATCTAAGTGGGGTGGTAAGAGCAGGTCTGACTGTTTTTGGTTGAGAATGAACACTCTTAGGTATAAAATGGCCAGAAGCATCAAACAGGGTCCTTTAGTAAAATTTGGTTGCCAACCAGCAGATTCTTACCACCCTCATAAGGCCTCAGTCTTTAATTGGCTGGGAGTCCCCTGTTACCGGTAGAAATAGGAGCTGTAAGAGTCAGTGACCAAATCCAAATGGGCCTCTCTATCAAAAGGCTATACAGCAGGGCGGCTGGTAATAGCTCCACTAGTATATGGTGGTATTTTGTCCTGGGTGATAATGCAGGTTATATCCTGCGTGTTAAGGTCGGGTGTTGTAGGAGCAGTGTTAGCACTAATAGTCAAAATGTACAGGCTCCAGAC